>NC_140635.1:9055680-9083538 GCF_057382275.1 Copadichromis virginalis | reverse complement strand
ATGAATAGCCTACTCGTAATGACGTCGGTCAGTTAAGGCAAAAACTGAACAATTATACATATTCTGTCTTAAAACAGAGAATGAGTTTTCAGTGATCACAAGATTAATCACATGTATTAATGTGAGACAAAAGAGTCTTACATCTGCACCATCGCTCATTCTTAAAAAAAAAAAACTGCAGTGAGGATTTATTCTTTAAAAAGAATTTTAGCTTTGGAGGTGGGAATGTGGCTTTGGTCCAGAAAATATTCCAGTAAACTACTGGAAGTACAGCCTTGAAATTATAATTAACAGACTTTACAGCATGCATGGTTGTATTGTTTCAGAGTTAATGACATATTTTAGAGGGTACCTTATTATTTTATTATTTTATTTTCATGCAGTTTGAGGAGTCAGTATATGTGTTCATTATTGCTAAAATCCAACTGTTCCAATATACACTGAACTGTTAAAATATACATTAGAACCCAAATGATCCACACTTTATGCCATCCATCCATTTTCTTAGCCACTTATCCAATTCAGAATCGTAGGGAACCTGAAACCTCCACTGGGTAGAAGGTGGGGTACCCAGGGTAGAGCTATGGCCAATTTAGAATGACCAGTTAAGCTAACATGGATGTCTTTGGACTGTAAGAGGGAGCTGGAGTACCCAGAAAGAACAAAACACCAACTTCACACATAAAAGCCTGTAGGCAGGTTCAAACCAGGAACCTTTTGGCAACTGTAACCACCTAACCACCGCACCATCCAAACCATAGATGTCCAAACTTTCATTAGATAATTGCATAGCAAGTGGCTAAGCTTTCCTACCTGAATATTAGAAGCTCACCGGACATCGAGAGTAACTTTGGGTTGAATATATGTTGTTCTCAAACTGCCATCTCTGTGACTAGGGGACATTCCCTCTATAGCTTGAGCCACAGCTGCTCAAACGTTAGCATCTAAGTAAGGTAATGAGCACGAAGACAAATGCCTGCCCAGCATCAGTAGGTTCTTCAAAGCCTGAGGGAACGGCATCGAGCAAAAACAGCTATATGGACCAGAAACGGTTGAAAACAGCAAATTGCTTCTTAAGTGTTTGTATGTCTGTTTCTGAATTTAAAGCCTGGTGCAAAGTTGCTTGTAGACACAAGACATTACCTCGACTAATGGCTTGAAGTTTCTTACAATGTCTGCAAACTTGTCAAACTTCTATTAGCAGCTGACAGCATCAGATGGTCACTGAGCAACCGCTCAAGCGACGCTTTAAATAACCGCAGGCTGCATCTGGTACAAAAATACAACCACAGTCAGTCTAAGCAGAAGCTTTCAGTCGCCACATTTTTCACGTAGAGCATCACTCAGTTATCCTCAATTACATGTTTTTAATGAAAGTGATCACAGGAAAAAGGAGTAACATTATTCCTCTGGTTTTCAAAATGGAAAGAAAGAGACTTCAAAGGCCATTTACAATATTCATGAGGCTCTAAGATCCTCAAAGCCTTTTAAGAAGAAGCATGTGGCATAACTGCTGGCAAATGCTTGGTGGAAACGTCCCAGGCCAGGAAACACGCTCACATCAAATTCAAAGCAGTCTGATAGGCAAGACAGGAGGAGAGAGATGGTGCTGGATTCATCTTGGCATGCTTAACGCTCCTGAAATTAATGCAAAATTACATCTTCGTGCATCACCGGAGCTGTGAATACATCCAAACTCATCACTGGCATGTTTTTCCACACACAGACTTTGTTTTGTCTCTTAAAAGTCTTTCTTATAACACAGAAGTGAGTGTCTGACAGTGATGTTTTCCTTTCCTTTTTTTGTTCAGGGCTTCTACAGCATCCTCCCGTGTTGCAGAGGTTCCAAGTGTAAGTATTTCATGGATCCTCTTTGGTCCTTTCACACTGACTGTCAGGGGCTTCAGAGCCTGAATTCTCCTGAGATAAAGAAGCGAGGAACTGGTGAAAGTAATCATTTTAGCACTTCCTCTCTCCCTGATCTCTCCTCACTGACTCACGCTCCTGTCTGAGGAAGAAAGATGAAAACTTCTCATCCGATATGACAAATACATATGGGATGTGAAAGATGCATTCAGGCCACACTCACTCCCCACTGTTTGAATGCTGCACTGCAACATTTTATCTTTAGCAAGTTGACAGCGCACAACCAAAAGCGACTAACCTCGACTCTCGTCAACAGAGGAAAGTTTAATTTGCAGACGTCTTCATAGTCTGTCTGAACAGAGCCATCGACACACGTCGGTTCTGCTTTATCAGGAGGCAGGTGTTTTTCAGCTGTGTCTCATGTCTCTTGCTTGTAGTGCCTTTCTGGAAAAACGTGGCTGCTCAAGTGAACAAAATATTGGTTTATAATAAGACACCTTTTCACCTTTTTGCCTCATTTCTTTGATGGACAGCCAAACACATTACAAGGGAAATACTGTGTACTGAAACCTAATTACGCTTTCATACAATCTAAATTTACAAACTGGGCACCAATGCAGCTATGGATTATTTCTTCTCTTTCTACTGTTTAACATGTGTAACGCAAACCATGAGGATCATCATGTAGATTAAAATAGATCAAACAAATGTTAATCAGCCATAAACAACAGGTAGGTTTAAGGTGTTTAAGATAGATTCCACCTGAGCGTATGTTTGATAAAGATGAAGCTGGAGGTTAGCTTAGCCAAGAGGCTAAACAGCAAGAGTAGCATGTCTGGAGAATAGAAGTTCTTCAACCACCTCTTAACCTTTTATCAGGGGACCGGAGGTGTCAAACAGGGGTATTTAACATCATGGGCCACTGAACTCTCCTCTCAGTGTGAAAAACTTTGAATTTACTGCTGTAAAATAAATAAAAAAATGATTGTCAATCGTGAAAAAACAGAAATCTTTTCCAGGCAGGTTCTGGCCCCCAGGCCTTATGTTTGACATCCCTGCCTTATATTAACACTATATACCCTGAATGTTTAATGTGTAATAAGAACAATAAACACTATGGTGATACCAGGTTAATTGAGTTTTTCTCTTGACTGTTGTTCCGAATTTAACAGACATGAAGAATGAAGCATTCGTGTATTTTAATTCTTTCTTTGTTTTTTTTCATGCAGACGCGTAGCACTTTCCATGTTTCTGTTGTGAAGATGTGAGGATTTAACAAAATGTTTCAATAATTTTGCTGAAATCACTCAGTTACTTGGTCTGTGGCTGTCACTCTCAGTCATGGGCCAGTAAAAAAGCTTAATTACAGCAGCAAAACATCTCCAGACAAAAACAGGTTTAATTTTCAAAATTGAAAAACCTTGTTAAAATTGCATGAGGAGTGCATTGAATACAATCTTGTAATGAATTCAACTCAGAAAAACAGAAAAATATTTTGTTGAATATAAACTGATAACACTGTTGTATTTGTGAGTTCAGTATAAAGGTGCAATGAGCCGCTCTGTAACTTATAATAGAAAAACACAACAGATCAAAGTAACAATTGGATGATGATTAAAAACTATTTTAACTACTCATCATGTAGAGTGATGTAGATTAGTGAATGTTATTTATTAGGACTAAACCTAGTATTATGATTTATTAAATGTTATGCTGGAAACGGGCATTAATGATTAGTTTGAATGCAATAAACTAATCACATCTGGTTTGTAATTTCAATGTAATCGCCGCACATGAAAGGAAGTAACCACTTTCAATCTCAGCAAATGAAACTATCTGAAAACAACTTGACAGCACAGTAAGAGATGTGTTGTTCCAACGGAAAAATTTGTATTCCCCAATCGGTTGCTATAAACTTTATTGGTAGTCCCACATTCATGGAGGCTTGAAAACTATTGGTAACCACCGACTTGTGTGCAAACACTCTACTCGTCAAGCAGCAATGAAACTGAAAAACCAGAAATGGAGAATGTCACCTTCAAAGTTGCACCATTTGAAATGTGGTAAGGCTGGGGAATACATTTTCCATAGCAAGCAGAGGTTGCCAGGGGGTCAACAGCTGATTACTAGACCTATATCTCTGAGGCTGTAGGGAGTGAGAATAATATGCCTGAAGCTTATTAATCTAATTTATGTCTCCTTTGTTCAAAGACATGCGCATTACAAAGGAATCAGTTTTTATGATACGCCCGTTTTCTCCATTCTTTTGAATCACAGCCAAATGAGAAACTAAATGTGGACAGAAAAACATTTATAAACTATGCTGCTTCCATGTATGAGTTTTTTCCCCGTCCTCTCTTATGTGAGAATATACACAGCATGAGGTGTGAAGATTTATCAAAATGCTGGGGAAAATGCTGTTAAGAATCTCTCAGTGACCCACCAGCTTTTATTGTTACTGGGAGACTTTGGAGCAGGAATAATGACTGCAGCTGATAGGACCGCCGCAATTTTTCATTGTCTGTCACAGTCAAAGAAAGAGATGTCATCACTTTAAATGCACAAATTCCACAAAGGCACAATAATATGCTTAATCAAAAAAAAAATTGCATTAGTGCTAAATTAAATTTAATTGCAGAACATAATGAATTTAACTCAGACAAATGGTGAAAATCAGACAGAAAAAAAGAGCATACCACAGACTTCTGAGCATTAACATAAGGTGACTGTGTAATAACAACACTATGTGGGCACCAGTGCCCTTTTTTAATAACCCTGTCTCACCCTCGTTCATTATTCCATGCTCCCTCTCAGCCATAAATTACTCGGCTAATGCCCCAACAGCAGCAGCTATTGCTGAATCATTCAAAGACCCCAATTAGCAATTAAGGACTTAATGAATAGAGGTCCTTGCTGGGCCGTTTTCCTCCCTGCCCAGAGGAGCCTGGTGGAATCTAATTTCTCCTGCAGGACTTGTACAGTAAATACTGGCTAACAGTGCAAAGGAAATAGAGAATAGCCCATTACTGCACACATATAACCAGAAACCTGCCCTCCAGTTTCGAGCCCTGTTTACTATGTAGCAGGAATTTCAGTTCTGCTGTGGATCTTAACAAGGAAGGATGACTGTCAGGCACTATTCTTATATTTTTTCCCTTCAGTTCACACCCCATTACCTTCTGCATAATACCTGTCTTGAGTTTGAATTGAAGAAGGAGAGGGGAAATGGCAACAAAAGGAGAGAGAAAGAGAGAGGGGGGGTTTAAAAGGAGGTGAGATGGAAGGAGAGAATGAGCGAACTTCAAAAAAGGAAGAAGGGAAAAAGACATTTGCAATGCCAATCATTTTCAAGGAGCTTAGAACTGGGCCTTGGACCGGAATATCAAAGATGGAAAATGCAGGCATACATCATGCGGTTGGTAGGTAGTGCTAGCTTATAAATTATTACTGCGACTCTATCCTTTTATATTACTCTCCCATCAGCCTTTTATCGTTTACATATTTTTCATATATTTGATGAATTGACTTTTGAACTGCAAGGCTATGCTTTACTGTGCGAGAGTCCACAAGTATGCGAATATGCAGAGTTTCTCAAAGGAGAATACACTCTATTTTCCATCAGCTTTACCAGCCTCTTTATGGAGTCTCTGTGAAGCATGAAGACTGAGGGCACACGGTCACGTGCCTAAAATGAGCAGTGCCATAATCTGATTTGAGCAACCTATAGCGACGACAGCCGGGAGATAAAGCACAATGTGACCTGTACAGTGAGATGGGATGAAGTCATATCTCTGGAAGACATTTTATCTCGCATCTTACAATAATAGAAGTTCTGATTATCTCTGAAATCGGTGCAATTTAATAACATACCAGAAACGTGATCTGTGAGGTCAGTGTGTGTCTTTCACACTACTCTGTTTTGGGGTGATTTTGATGGTAAAAGCTGCTTACATATAGTCTCACTGATTCCACAGGGACATTGTTTTCAGGCATTTTTGCTTTACTGCATCGCTGTGCACCAATTCATTACATTCAAAGTATTCTTAAAATTTTACTTTCCGTCTTGTTGGGAGTCTACCCTGTTCTCATGAAAACAGAGGATTTCTCCTGCATTACTAATATGTGTATGTGAATGAATGACAGGGGGGGGAAAAAGACTCCACCTGCTGTTGCAGCAGGGGGAGTCCACACAAAGCTCTGCTCGAGGGCATACGAACATATGCCATGCTTTCCCATATCTCTTGGCACGGACATATTTCTCCATTTCCTTAATTCTCCTCTTGTGTGAGTGCCAAATTTAGCTTCCTCTCCAGCAGGCTAAAGTAACTGGGTCACTAGAGCTGTGGGTAATTAGCAGATAACAAAATATGTTTCCGCTTTATGACACCAGAAGGGTGAAGACTGGGGGTTAAAAGGCATATTGAGGTAATAATTTGGGGCAGGAGTTGACACCCAGGGTGAAAGGTCAAACGTGAAAGTCAGAAATGGAGCAAATGAGTCGAAATATGCATGAGGCTGAGGGGGATGCGGATGATGTGGAGGTTCTTTTCCATGAATGTGAAAAACAGCACGACAAAGAGCTGATTATCATTTCATTTTAGGAAGAATTTGCAATTTAAATGAAAAAAAGGCTCTCTTCTGCTGCTAAACGTTACGTGCCGACAATGTTTTCAGTTTATTGTGCACAACAGATTTTGTAAGCAGAGTGACGGCATGGTGAATGCATGCTGTGTCACAAACACTAAATAGTGCTCATTTTAATGCAAATACACATCCACTGTGATGCAAGCAGGAAAGATTCAATTAAAAAAGAACAAAAACATTCGGGCAGCAGCCAGTTTTTCTCTCTTCGTGATCCTTCGCTTTCTGGTTTCTATATTTGTTGACCAAAAAAAAAAAAAAAAAAAAAAATCCCAATCCCAAACAAGAGTCGTGTGGGAAATGCTACATTTGTAAATATTACAGTTCTTATTTTGTGTTGGAGATGAAAATAAGGGGAAGAATGTTAATTAACATCCACCAGCCAATTTTTTTACGTAGACCTGGAAAGACTGTTCTGAGATTTTGGTACATATGGACATGATAGCGTCACACAGCTGCTGCAGATGTGTCAGCTGCACATCCATGATGCAAATCTCCCATCCCTGCACAAAGACGCTCTATTGGATTGAGATCTGGTGACTCTGGAGGTCGTGTGAGTACGGTGAACTCAACATCATGTTTGAGAAACCAGTTTGACAGGATGCGAGCCCTGTCACATTATGTATTTTTTTAGAGAGTGAGCAGCTTCCGGTTCCTTGGAGTACATCTGGCTGAGGATCTTACGTGGTCAGTACACACAAACAAAACAGTGAAGAAGGCGCAGCAGCGCCTCTTCTTTCTCAGGAGACTGAAAAGATTCGGCATGAGCCCCCGCATCCTCAGGACCTTCTATCACTGTGCCATTGAGAGCATCCTCACTGGATGCATCACCACCTGATATGGCAACAGCACCGCCTACAACTGCAAAGCTCTCCAGCGAGTAGTGCGGTGCTCTGAACGGATAATTGGAGGTGAGCTTCCCTCCCTCCAAGACATCTACAGGAAGCGGTGCCTGAGGAAAGCGGGGAGGATCATCAAGGACTCCAGTCACCCCAGCCATAAACTGTTCAGACTGCTTCCATCAGGAAGGAGGTTCTGCAGCATCCGGTCCCGTACCAGCAGACTGAGAGACAGCTTTTTCCATCAGGCCATCAGACTGCTGAACACGTCATAGACACCTCAGCTTCACTACTGGAACTTTAACATTATGCACTCCACACTGTATATAAATGCCACTTGTTTTGCACATATTCAACTCTGTATATTTTATATATTTTATTATTATTATTATTATTATTATTATTATTATTATTATTATTTATTTATTTTTTTTAATTTTTTTTTTAACTATTTAATTTGTAAAAATGTGCATACACACACACACCACACACACACACACACACACGTAGGAAAATATTTAGTATACACATCCAGAAATGCATACACTATTATATATTGTGCATATATTTATTAGTTTCAGGTTGGCCATTCTTGTATTTTGCTCGTTTGTGTTGTTGTGTTTGCACATCTCTGTTGCTTGTGGGGCTCGCACACAAGAATTTCACTCGCATGTGCTGTGCCAGTGTGCCTGCACATGTGATGTGACAATAAAAAGTGATTTGATTTGATTTGATTTGATACAGGAAGCAACCATTAGAAGATGGGTACACTTTGGTCATATAGGGATGGACATGGTCACTGACAATACTCAGGTAGACTGTGCTGTTTAAATTATGCTCAGTTGCTACTAACGAGCCCAAAGTGTACCAAGAAATTATCCTCTGCACTGTTACGACACCACAAGCAGCCTGAACTGTTGCTACACGATGTTTCATGTTTTTACACAAAATATTGATACTTTTTTTTTAATGCCTGGTCCCATCTGACCTGATTAGAGCCATCATTAACAAACACCTGAACAGGTGTATTTGATAAAGTGGCCAGTGAGTGTCAGGTAGAGCATATTCCAGCTTTGTTTTGTTTTGTTTTTTACCCGTGGCTTTGAAATCTAACTACAGAAAAGACCAGTCTCACTTATACAACTACATAACAGCTTCTTTCAGCTCCTCATTCACAAGGGGTCGCCAGCGGGAAGCTCTGCATATTTGATTTGGCAGATTTTTATGTTGCGTGGCCTTCCTGATGCAACTTCCAAGGGTTCTGTGTCTCCTCCTGGAATCCTTTGCTTTTTAGGCAAAAGTGTAGAACTCATAACTAATTTACTAAATTACCTGGGTGCTTTAGATCAGTTTCTGACAGTGAGTGTGCCTGAAATAAACCACATTTTTTTAGGTTTACAGTAATGATGGAGACCGTGCAACAGCTTGAGTCATTTATGAGTCATGTTCAAAGTGTGTGTCTTTTTAAAGGTTTTAAAGTGGCTGCTATCAAACACAATCAATTTTAAAACAGCTGAATTTCTTTTAGTATTTTTAGATTTACTAAGCTTGGAATTTCCCAAACTTTGAGCCTGGTATGCTGCTGATCTGCTTTTGGTCAAATACCCATTTCAGCTGTAAATTAATAGCAACAAATGGAGTCCTGTGCAGCTTTCACACCGACAGTCTGCATAGCCCCTTGGATGATGTATCCCTGATTGGGAATACTCGGCACGGCGGTATAATCTTTAGGCTTTGCATGCAGACAATACATGTTGTGGGATCAGTCGGTGGTTGGTTTTAATGGGATTTGTGATTAAGGTTCCTATCTAAGTGGATTCCTCAGAGGTGTGTTCAGAACACGATCTGATGCATTTTTTTTTTTACCAGAGTTTGACTGTTTATTAAATTCTTGAGTAATTTTTGTGTGTAAAGTAGCAAAAAAAAATGTATCTGCATTTCTATCCTTAAAAACTAAAGGATATTCCAGTTTTAAAGATTTACTATAGTATAATGTGTATTCTACGAAAACATTTCAATGTTTTTAAGGTGAAAGAGCTTCTTTAATCTTCATCAAATAACATTTTGGAGCAACAATAATATTTACTCCTTACCAAGAACCAATCTTCAAAATGCAGAGTAAAAACTGAAAACCATTGTATTTTGAATGGCACTGGACTCGATTATACATTGTTTGAAAGCACAAAGCCGCATGGCTCAAAGTGTGTGGTCATTTTAGGATACCAATACCACGGCAGCAAATAGTTTTATACTTGCACACGTAGCAAAATAGCAGCTTCTTTTTCTGTTTTATTGTCTGTGTGGCTGCAAACCTGTTAAATCTCAGTGTACTGAAGTTTATTTCCGCCAACAAAGTCCAACTCACAAAATGCTTTCTGCTTCTTCTTCTTTGGTAAAAAATGGTGGTGAATGTCATAGGGTTACTTCTGTTGGGGTTGGGTCAGAAAACGCTCTGGGAAAAAGTATAAATGTTCCTGATACTGGTAAAACAGAAATATCTACTCTGCTATACTTCTGTTTATTCTTAGTGCATAAGATTAGAGATTAAATTCTAAACACTAAAGAATAAAACACAGCAGAAATCATTAAAATAAGTTATCTCGTTAGGTTTTTAAAATTGGGCCGGCTACACTTGAGCTTCTTTAATGAAGCTGATGTTTAATGTTTGCTGAAGAAGTCTCAGTTAAGCTCTAGAGTAACTTAAAGGGCACAGTGTGTGCTTTTATAGTGCTGTTTATATTTTGTCAACACAAACAGCTCACTGTGGTCCCTTGAAAACACACACACACAAAAAAGAAAATAATGTAATCTTAAATGTCAAGGTTCTGGCTTAATATCTCTAAATTTTGTGTTACTTCTGAGCAAGTCAAAATTTTGCGATACAAACATGAAATTTTGACCAAAACATTTTTGTATCAGTGGCATAAACAAACTTCCACAGATCACATGCAGTATGAGGGGGAATTAAAAGAATCAAGCCCACAAGGATGAGCCAAAATGTGCATTTTCTCTAGTGGACAATTCCTGGCTGTAAAAGTGAGTCGACCCATATAGACTCATGTTAAAATGTCCAAATTTCCATCATTAAAACGCACATTTACAGCCCAGTATCTCTATGGATAGTCTTACCCTTCACAAAAATGCCTGAAAGGGATTTAATTTTTTATAACTTATCCATCTGAACACTAGAATAAAAGGCTCTTTTAGTCACTTAACTGGACCACTGCACTCTGGCTGTGCTGTTGGTGCCTTTAGGAGCATTTTCATGGACAGATGACAAACATTACAGCTTCAATCAATTCAAAAAGTTTGTGCTTCAGTTTTGGTAAATGTAATCTTAGTATTTTAATGTTACTTTGCACTAATGATTAGATGTGAGTGTCTGCGCAATGCAGGGATGTAATTTATGAATACAGCTTGCTAACACCTAACAAAACAATCTGACATTAGCTGATAGCTTAGCACTCCACCCTTTCATCCAATCTGGCAAACATGCCAGCAAGGGCTAACGTCAAAGCTCCAAAATGCATATTTGAAAACCAGCTGTTGACATCTGTCTGTTTATCCTGTGTACAGTCAGTCAAAATGTCCAACTCTAAGCACTAAAAAGCATGTTTACACCCTGGTGCTGGAAATGGTTTTAGTGTCGAAAGCTGATATTCTCTTTTATAACAACAGAACAATGATCACCCTTGAATTTGTTAACAATTAAATTTAGGGGCGCAGTTGATTTGATTGAGAGGAGCACCGACACAGGCAGCTGCAGGCGATCTGCTAAGGCCTCAATTTGTGGTGTCAGTTCCTTCAGGAGCACATCACTGGAGTTATGTGATAAATAATAAGGCTGACTGTGAAATATGTGCTGTCTAACAGTTTTGCTCTCTGGTTTGGGAGAAATTATTTTATCAATCTGTTACTAATTAGCATGTTTCTGTGTCTGCGTGATGCACCTGTGCAGTTTATGGGTGAGGATTCCAGGTGTTAACTTTGCACTCAATTCTCTCCTCTAAATATAGTCACTTCTGGGAACAGAAAACAAAGATGGCGTGGGTCATAAAACAAGATTTAATTCCCCAACATGTGAATCCAGAAACTAATTAATTCTGTTTCATATAAAGTATTAAATTAAACTTATACTTTAGATTCCTATATTGAAACGGTTCAAGAAATGCTCAAATGTTTAATTTAAACTACTTTCCCTGTTCTGTTGATAAAACACAAAATGATAATTATCCTTTCTTCGGCTTTTGAATGTGAGGTGCAGAGCTTGAAATAGCTGAGAATAAGACGTCTGCGGTGGAGAGGGCAGGGGTTAGTGAGTAGAGACGCTCCAGACTTCCAGGCAAGAATCATCTCGCTCCAGCTGCCAAAGGAATAAAGTGTTGGGAGCTGTCCATGGTGCTGAAATCAACTACTATCTCTGTGCACAGGGAATAGAAGGAACTGGCCGTGATGCCGAGATACTGACGCTGCAAGGCGAATGGCACGTCTCACAACAAAAGTGAGCATCAGGTGCATGCATACGTACACATTGGCTGTCGTTCAGTCAAGCTGCTGCTATCCAAACACACACTCTGCCCAGAGAAATGTGTTGAATATGACAAATGCAGGCGTAGAAATAGCATCCGAGAGCAGCAGCCTTAATAAGGAGCAGTGGGTATTACCACATGCATAATGTAACACAGAACTGAAGTAGATATCACACGTATGTACTCATAAAGCCCACTCCTCCACATGAGCATCCCATCATCTTTCTTTCTGTTTCTGCCTTTGCCCGTATGCTTTTCTCTTTGGTTATCTCTCACATGCAGGGGATATAAAAAGAGACAGAGAGAGACAGCTCTCCTAATCTGTTCTTTGACCTATAGTTTGAAAGCTGCAGCCGCTCTAAAATGTTTTTCATCCGTAGCTCGCTGAAGATGGGCTCTGTGGTGCGTGGCTTCAAGGCAGCCCGCATCGTACACCTGCTAAGGGTCAATGATCATCTCAGCCCACGGGGGCACAAACGTAAAGCCGGGCCTCCGCTGGATACGGGCAGGTTGCTGACCGGTCCAGAAATGCCTGGCTAAACTTTATTCCTTCCATCCCCTCTCTGAGCTCATAGCGATTCAGTGCATGCGTGTATCGGCTGGCTATTCCAGAGTCAGCCTCCCACCCTCATTCCTTGTGAGAGATAAGTATTGTTTGCGTAGCAGCACATTTCATGCTCGGCTTCCCCCACCTGTTCCCTGACCTGCGAAGTCTGAAGGCTGGAAACGCTGTCAAACGTCTCCACACACATCTTTTGAGGCTGATTGAAAGGTTTTTGTCTAGAGCTCTGAAAGTTTCCCTCAGTGGAGCACAAAAACAAA
Source organism: Copadichromis virginalis (assembly GCF_057382275.1). Taxonomy (NCBI): domain Eukaryota; kingdom Metazoa; phylum Chordata; class Actinopteri; order Cichliformes; family Cichlidae; genus Copadichromis; species Copadichromis virginalis. The sequence goes on along the minus strand of NC_140635.1, from coordinate 9,070,841 downwards.
ACTTTGGTCAAGGATTCCAGCAGCCATTTAAAAGGGGAACGTAATATGGATTGTCTGGGATTTAGTGTTCTTTTTGGATTTGTTGCCTGCAGGTTTGTGGGTGAGATCTGGCTGATACAGCAAGGTCAAACTATTAATCAAATCTATCAAGCCTGATTTGCATAATGAGCTGACACAGAATTTCCAGCCAACTCCTTTCCCCTCTTCATTGACTCATTTAGTGAGTTTAAGTTTCCCAGCTTCTCTGCGTAAAGCCTGACTGTGTCAACCAGTTATCAATCCCACATGCATCAAGGCTTATGTGTGTAGCAAGACAAACAGGGCAGAGAAGCACAGCTGTGTCTGGTTCAGCTGGCAGGAATCTGTTTCCTTTTGCATATCAGCGATTTGCATTCATAAAGTTGTTTGAATTTTGCACAATGCTGTCACTGGAAGGCAAATGTGAAGAGCAAAAGAGCTGAATGCTAGTGATGTGCGGATCGATCCTGAAATATCGATTCCTCCGATACCAATCGTTTATGTTCTAGAATCGATTTTCACATTAAAATGTCGATATTTTAGTAATTTAGGGTAAATTTGTAGTTTATCATTAACAGGAACACAGTGGAAAGAAACTATATCATTCGGATTGTCTACATTCAAAGGAACTACTTCCTCTTCCGCCTTTCATAAGAAACTGTGCGAAATACGGCTGTATAAATGTCTCGCAGCTGCTGGCGTGCTCACTCACAACAATGGCTGATCGTAGTTGGAGTCATGTGTGGACGTATTTTACCTCCACAAACAGCTGAGACGTGGTTTGTGATACATGTGGCAAAAAAGTGAGGTGTTGTCGCTGCTTCCACCTGAGGACCCGGCCTTCGCGGTCTAAAGAAAGCCGGGTAGTACGTCATGAGCTCCCTCGGTGGAGTGAAACTCTGCCGTCTGCTCCTTGCTATCTAAAATATAACCGGGCGCTGACGTAAACTCTCGACCGTCTCACACTTCTGTTTAATCAGTTTTCTGTTTGACGTTTATTCAGCTGTGTGAAAACCCCGGAGGAACCCTCCCGAGGGATTAATAACGTTTTATTTAATCTAATCTAATAACTTTAATCTCAGCCAAACCGATTTACTCACGAACAAATAAAACACTGAAAAAGCCAAACAATAACATTTTTAAGTTATCAAAGTGACTTATACAGGTCCTTCTCAAAAAATTAGCATATTGTGATAAAGTTCATTATTTTCTGTAATGTACTGATAAACATTAGACTTTCATATATTTTAGATTAATCACACACAACTGAAGTAGTTCAAGCCTTTTATTGTTTTAATATTGATGATTTTGGCACACAGCTCATGAAAACCCAAAATTCCTATCTCAAAAAATTAGCATATTTCATCCGACCAATAAAAGAAAAGTGTTTTTAATACAAAAAAAGTCAACCTTCAAATAATTATGTTCAGTTATGCACTCAATACTTGGTCGGGAATCCTTTTGCAGAAATGACTGCTTCAATGCGGCGTGACATGGAGGCAATCAGCCTGTGGCACTGCTGAGGTGTTATGGAGGCCCAGGATGTTTCGATAGCGGCCTTAAGCTCATCCAGAGTGTTGGGTCTTGCGTCTCTCAACTTTCTCTTCACAATATCCCACAGATTCTCTATGGGGTTCAGGTCAGGAGAGTTGGCAGGCCAAGTGAGCACAGTAATACCATGGTCAGTAAACCATTTACCAGTGGTTTTGGCACTGTGAGCGGGTGCCAGGTCGTGCTGAAAAATGAAATCTTCATCTCCATAAAGCTTTTCAGCAGATGGAAGCACGAAGTGCTCCAAAATCTCCTGATAGCTAGCTGCATTGACCCTGCCCTTGCCTAGTGGACCAACACCAGCAGCTGACATGGCACCCCAGACCATCACTGACTGTGGGTACTTGAAACTGGACTTCAGGCATTTTGGCATTTCCCTCCAGACTCTGGCACCTTGATTTCCGAATGACATGCAAAAGTTGCTTTCATCCGAAAAAAGTACTTTGGACCACTGAGCAACAGTCCAGTGCTGCTTCTCTGTAGCCCAGGTCAGGCGCTTCTGCCGCTGTTTCTGGTTCAAAAGTGGCTTGACCTGGGGAATGCGGCACCTGTAGCCCATTTCCTGCACACGCCTGTACACGGTGGCTCTGGATGTTTCTACTCCAGACTCAGTCCACTGCTTCCGCAGGTCCCCCAAGGTCTGGAATCGGTCCTTCTCCACAATCTTCCTCAGGGTCCGGTCACCTCTTCTCATTGTGCAGCGTTTTCTGCCACACTTTTTCCTTCCCACAGACTTCCCACTGAGGTGCCTTGATACAGCACTCTGTGAACAGCCTATTCGTTCAGAAATTTCTTTCTGTGTCTTACCCTCTTGCTTGAGGGTGTCAATGATGGCTTTCTGGACAGCAGTCAGGTCGGCAGTCTTACCCATGATTGCGGTTTTGAGTAATGAACCAGGCTGGGGTTTTTTAAAAGCCTCAGGAATCTTTTGCAGGTGTTTAGAATTAATTCGTTGATTCAGATGATTAGGTTAATAGCTCGTTTAGAGGACCTTTTCATGATATGCTAATTTTTTGAGATAGGAATTTTGGGTTTTCATGAGCTGTGTGCCAAAATCATCAATATTAAAACAATGAAAGGCTTGAACTACTTCAGTTGTGTGTAATTAATCTAAAATATATGAAAGTCTAATGTTTGTCAGTACATTACAGAAAATAATGAACTTGATCACAATATGCTCATTTTTTGAGAAGGACCTGTATATCATGTTTAACCCGAGTAGCGAAAGACCGCGGGGGTTTGAAAACGGTGTGTCGGTCGGCTCAGATATTTGAAGTTTACACAGCTACATTCTCACCTGAAAATATGTTAAAAGTTTTTTTGCGACCCAGAAAGAGAAATAAGAGTAATATTAAAACTAAGTAGCTGCCGTCATTGTTGGAAACTGGAATTGGCTGGGCCGCGCTATGAATTCTGCGATGTGATTTTCCTATTTTGTTGTCCGGGTGGAAAATCGGGAGAATGGTGGCTCCGGGAGATTTTCGGGAGGGGCACTGAAATTTGGGATTCTCCCGGAAAAATCGGGAGGGTTGGCATGTATGGTTGTGGCAACATCATTAACCTTGTCAAACACCTCAGAGTAAATCATATCACAGAATATGACGAGCTTATGTTGAGGCGAACTGAAGGGGACAGGTGCTGCTAGGGCGAGACAGACGTCTCTCATGGAGTCCTTTAGTGCTGCAGGCAGGCAAGGTGTTCAAATAGGCACAACTTCAGTTTTTTTTTATTTCTATATGATGAACCCTGCATTATTAAGTGATAAGAACAAGAAATCTGATGTCCTGTAATCATTATGACGCTATAATTTGAGATACAATAAATAAAATGTTTTTGTACAAAGTATCGGTATCGGATCAGTATTGTTGATACCACCCTGAATATTACTTGGTATCGGATCGGAAAGGAAATCAGTGGTATCGCACATCACTACTGAATGCCTTCACCTTTTCCAGTCGCTCTCTATAGAAACAAATTACACATTTACAGTGGAGATCTTTCTAACTGTAGCATGGTGACTGATTTATGTTTCTTCTCTTTTTTCTTCATTAAAAGAGCTCAAATTAGTTCATTATTTAAAACAAATCCAGGTTTGTTCGAGACATTTACTTAAAAAGACAAAAAAAGAGGAAAGGGAAGTTCAGACTTCTCTCATCTAGGCTGCAGAAAGAAGTACAAAGACAGCACCAAAACAAACTCCAGCGAAGTTAAATTTCTCACCTATTGGAAAAGCAAAATCCTCAAAGATGAAAATCAAAACTGTTATTTTTGCGCCCGAGGAGACGTACAGCCTCGAACACCAGAGAAACACTGTAAGACCCGAGAAAAGCACCAAAACCACACCAAAATAAGCCATGATAAAGGAGGAAAAAGCCAGAAAATAAGCAAAAGGTCGAGATCGGAACAAGTGAGCTCGTGAAAAAGCTGCTTCGGGAAGAGGAGAGGAAGACAGAGAAGAGGGGGGAAAAATATCAAGAGCGTCCGCAAGCACGTAGGGCTATTTCTCAGTGGATGTCACCGGAGCACAAACACTCTGCATCCAAGATTTAAATCATTGCATGCAGAAAACGAGAAAACATTTTCCCCGTGTCGAAACACCAAGAACAGGAAGGAAGAAAAAGAGGACAAAAATATGCTTAAGAAAATGGCAGTGGGAAATGTACTCACCGAGCGGGAGTAAAAGGTTTCAATTAAAAAGAAATTGGGCGTATAGCCGTGTCGGATTGGCGGTGTGCAGGCTTGTGTACACCGAGGCTCTGCGTCTCTTTTGCGCTCTCCGTTCGCTGCTGGTGGTTGAGTCATGTGACTTCGGATTGGTCAGAGTTTTTGAATCAGTCCGAGCTTTCTTCTTGTATTCGCTGCTGTCTTTTTCTGCTTTTCTCTTTCTCTTTCTCTCTGATAATGTCACTGATTTTTCCACGTAGAGCTTTTCCAGTTTCTCAAAATAGAGACCGGCACCTCTTTGAGGGTCACTGCGGGAGTCCCAGGAGGGTCCATGTGGTAACATAACATCTATTTCCCAATTATTTATTATGTTCATTACATGAAAAAAAAAAACACATGCAATGTGATTATTTTAATAATACAGTTTAGAGACAGTTTTCAAGCTCAGTTTGAATTCACAGTCTGCAAACATCTTGTAACCTCTCTGCTGTATAATGTGGAGATTGATTTGATTTGCTGGAGGAACACTGACTTAAAAGGCCCGATAGCTCATCCTCTGATTGGTCTGAGAACTTTTTATTAAATCCGAGTTGACCCAGAAAAGCAGAGATGTATGGAAGCTTGTTGCTGCCAGTGAAATAAATAAATAAAAATGTCAAGCAGTGCTAAGTCAAAGTTTTGAGTTATCTCAAAATTTCTAGTTACACAGTTTTGGGTGGATGGACAGTAAAAAAAACAAAAACAGGCTTCTCTACAGAAATGTTAAAGCCCTGCAGGAGCTGCTATAGGAAAGCACATCTGCCGCATGAACTTACCTATAAGACATCTGAGCGTCTTTGGGGTCTTTAAATTTTTAACTTCTGGGAATTACTGAGATGTTTGTCTAAAAAAGTTTCTCCTAAGCATACTGCTAGTATAACTCCAGCTTGTAGGTCATCATTTATATCCATTATATAACAGTACCCAGACAAAAATTAGGACTGCATCACTAAAATTAGGAGAGATGGGGCAAGAACCTTCACTCTGAGTTAAAACGACCACACCCCAAATCTCCAAAATAAGCTGAACCCTTTTCTATGGCGCTCCCTAAAGACCACAGAGGACATTTTTTTCTTAACTCACCATAAAATGTAGATTTTTTTGCAATGCTTTTGCCTTTATGTCACAATAATTTAGTCGTAATATGGTTTACATGAATTTTAATCCACATGAATAGTCGTTGTGATCCAGTCCAGTGGACTCATTACTCATATTAAACTGTAGATGTCCAACAGCATCCAGCTGCAGGTTGTGAGCACAGTTGCAGCTGTTCTTCCTGCTGTGATTGTTGAACTGCGCCTGGATAAGTGGTTATTGTTCGGACTTCTCCTGCTGCTGCGGTTCAGTCTCTAGTGAATATGTAGCAGGAGAAATAACTCAAAAGTATTGTGAGGTTATGTAAATGTTCCATAACATATTCTCATCCCAGGTTGTTGCACTGTATAATGCCACCCTGCACAAGGTAACAATATCCGAGAAATAATGATCAGGTTTAACAGACCTACAGTATCCAGACAAGAAGGCTGGTGGGGGTGGGAATGGCCAGGAGACCATAGTTTGCACTCACTTTTTGCTTTCATTGTCACTTGTTGATTAGGTTTACTCACTAAAAACTGCTTTTGTACCTTAAGGAAAAGCATGGTTCAGGTTAAAATGATCTACAAAACATTAAAAATGCATGTAGAAAAGTGATGAGCTGGAAGTGACCCCTGTTTATATTGCCATTGCATGAGCTCTGCAGCCCCACCAAAGTACACTGTATAATGTAACCCACCAAAGACTTTGACAGGACATTATTTTCTGAGGCTACGTTTATCTTGAAGCAATGCAAAAACAGTCCTTAAACAATATCTGTTGAGCTTAAATCCTGTTCGATCACCTGATGAACTGTCTTCCTCGTTTTAGCCATCACGGTCTCACAGTGGTGATCTCAGCAGTTTCACAAGTGACATACATGATGTTCAAAACTGGGGAAAAATAGCAATCTTGTCGCATGTATGATAAATTGAAGCTCCTTTATGCCGCTGTCAAATGTTCAACATAAGAGAGAATTACTTGTGTCACTGACATCCATCAACATTTTTCATTACACCGCTCCTTGTAGCTCATTATGTTATTTACATAAATTCAGTCCTTTTGCCAATTAACCATCATTGCTGAGGGCAGTATCACCCTCTAAGATTTTCATATATCATCAATTTCCAATTCAAGCCTCTTTGTGCTCTCATTAAAATCCGCTTAAATGATTAATCAGCTGAGTTTCTACTGGGCCTTATGAGAATACTGGTGATCAATGAAGATGTCAATGGCAGCGGCTCAATAACAGAGTTTAAAGCTCAGTTAATGTCCACTTTGCCAGTTGGCCACAGGTAAGAAGCAGTATTTACTGAGCTTTCTGCAGGATGTTAATACGACTCGAGGACATGAAAGGTGCAGCATTTCTTAGGTCTGGAAAACTTCACCCCAGCTTATCATCGTGTTTTATTTGATCCTGCTGTGCAAGGTTGACGGCTCCAGGGTTTCTACCCATTCTTGACGGAAACACGAGTGGTCGTGCTGTCAGGGAGGAACAGAAGTCTTTGTTGTTACTGCAGCATCTGCCGGGCATATGAGCAAAGGGTCTGCATGGATCAATGACTTCTCAAGGCCCTGATAGACACAGGCAGATAGACGCAGGGGCAGCCTGCTTCCATGCACCTTTGTTTTCTTTTTACAAAGACAAATAACCTAATAGACTTTGACAAATACCTCGGGACCGGCATTTATCAGACATGTTCTTTGTGCTTCTTTGATTTGATACAGTGTGATTTAGGAAAACTTGTGTAAAGTGTGTTTTGTGACTGATACAGATAACAAACTTTAATCTCTTTGAGCTTCACTTGATATTTGTAAAGCTTAAAAAAACGTTAGTGCCAATAAGAAGAAATTCATTTTTGCAACACAAAATAAACAAATGCCTATAACGCCAGAAGCCACTTTGTTAGGTACACCTTAATAGCCCTGGATTGGAACCAGTTTTTTGTCTTCAGAACAGCCTTAATGATTCGTAGAATAGATTCAACAAGTTTCTGGAAACATTACGCAGAAATTTTGGCACATATTGACATGACAACATCACGCGGGTGCAGATGATTTGACAGCTGCACATCCATGATGTGAATCTCCCTGTTTCACCACATCACCAAAGGTGCTTTGTTGGACTGAGTTCTGGTGATTGTGAAGGCCATACACTCATAGTGAACTCATTTTCATGTTCAGCATGGTCAGCAACAATAGTCAGGTGTGCTGTTTAAACAATTCTCAAGGGGCCTACAACACTGCATCACCAACAGCAGCCTGAACCACAGTGCAAGATGGATCCATGCTCTCGTGCTGTCTACATCAAATTCTGGCAATGTGAAAGCTGAAGCAGAAATAAGAACTCACTAAGCCAGTGAGACTGTTTTTTGTTTTTTTGTTTTTTTGTTGTCTAGTTTTAGTGACCCTGTGTTAACTGTAGTCTCAGTTTCCTGTTTGTAGCTGACAGGAGTGACACCTGGTGTGGTCTTCTTGCTGCTGTACCGGATGCGCATTCAGAGATGCTCTTTTGGCACTGGCCATTCTCCTCTGACCTCTAACCTCTAAGGCATTTTCACACAGAGATATTTTCTCTTTTTTCAAACAGTTCTCTGTAAAGCCTGGAGATAGTTGTGCAGGAAAATCCCAGCTGATCAGCAGTTTCTGCAACTTCCTGAGCCCCTGACACTGACAACCACACCAATCTGATGCTCAGCTCGATATTCAGCAGGCTGCTGCTGTGATTGGCTAATTAGATATTTCCACTGAAGTTTGATCAGATGTACCTAACAAAGTGGCCAGTGAATGTAACTATGCATCAGGAGATAATGTTTTTACAGAGACTTAATATTTGTATACAAAAACATAACTGATGCTACTTTTGTGATTTCATTCAGTTTCTATTATGATGCTGACACATTTTTTCACAGTTTATCCAAGAGACGGATTCTTTTTAAACAACCGTCAGTTCATGTGTTAAAATATATGTCGTAGTTTATTTGCATATGCTGGTATCGCTTCCTCCATAGATTTTGCTTTTAAATGGGGTTCTGAGTAAGGTTTCGTTCATAGCAGGTTTTATCACTGATATTTGAGACTGTCCTCCCCCAGACAGTTGCTATAGGTTATTTGTAGTTTTATAGTTGTTTTTAATCTTAAACACTTTGACAACCGACAAAAGCCAAGCAGTTTAAATTTTGTGGTCAAAAGTCAGCTGTAACATTTGTGGTTCCTGCACCCTACCTGCCCTCTGATTTTTTTTCACTCTCTTGAAGCGGAGCCACTCCTGCACTGTGCAGCTTTTCAGTGGTGCTTAGGTGGGTTGCTTTAGATGTCGGGAACAAATATATTGTGTAGCTGGAGGCCTAATTTGTGCAGTCATTGACTCAGTCACTCACTTGCCTCTTCAGTCCCACCTGCCCTGCTGCATTACCTGATGTTTCCTGACCCTCTTCTCACCTGTTTTCACACCGCTCATCAGCCCTCTTCAGTTTATGCAGCACATTCCCACCCTCCTACCTCTTGTTGCCTCAGCAGAAACCAGAGCATCACCGTGTATTTACGGATTCAGATTTCAGCTCTTAGTTCTTGCTTGTTTCTCTGAACTCTGCCTGTGCTTTGGATTCAGCCTCGGCCTGCTCCCGTGTTGTGTTTTCATGCTTCGTTGTTTTGGAACAGTTAACCTTCTTTTTGTAAGCAACGCTTGCTATTTTTTCTTTTTCTTCTTTTGCTTTTACCAGCTGCCTCCTGTGTGCCATGCTCTTGGCTCCTCTGAACACAACCCTGAAATGGCCGCAACATGAGGTTTTTTTCCTCCTTTTTATTCCCATAGCAACCAGTAAGTCAGTGGTGTTTTAGTGCAGCATGGGATGTTGTGTGAAAATAATTATATTGCATGAGACACGATCCCCGTTGTAGACGAGGGCCAGAAATGCTCACGTATTAACGCTACACAACTTGTGAAGGTCACTGTGAAACCTTCGGGGCAGGAATCTTTTACACAGGTACACACAGATCAGCCACAAGATGAAAACCGCCGACTGGTGAAGTAAGTAAAACCGATCTTCTCATTAAAATGCAGCGTTCTGAAGGAAGACCTCAGGTCCTGCTATTGATGTGGATGTTACTTTAACTTGTGACATGCCCCTAAACACCTATCCCTGTGATCTGAAGGCAGCAGCCTCTCTCAGCAGAGTAATGGCCACAGCTTTGTCCCAAAAACTGCCCTTAACAGCACGGCTGAGATTAAAACCTCCCCAGATCCCAATCTGAGCTGCCAAAACAAACCCACAAGGAGGTCCTACTGTACAGTACAAAGGACTAAAGGGTCCGCTGCAAGTGTCCTAGAGCGGGAGACACGCAGAGATTCATGCTTAGACAAGGACCTACACAATGTTAGGAAGCAGGTTTTAATGTTGTGGCTGATCATGCACATCAGATGTGACAGATTGCATATTGGCTACAACTCATCATTTACAATAATGAATGATAAGAGTCAAAGACCAGCTACTCAAAATAACTGTGATTGTCCCAGTTTCAGGTTTTGGGAATGTATTTTTGTTTCCAGCAGTGTCTTTTTGTTCCTCCCTCTGTCTTGTCTCTGTATGAAGGCCTTTGCCCTCATGGTTTTCTCCTCCTGTTTTATTTTGATATATTTCTTTATGAGTCTTCTGTGCTTTTAGTTCCTGTCTTTCATTCAAGCTTGTTTGGAGAGCATTTCGATTTGGATTCATCCAGCATACTCAGTACCAATGTTTCCTCTAAGCTGCGCGCGTGTGCAATTGCGCACTGCTGGCACGGTCTCTGCGCACGGAAAATCTGTGTTGCGCACAAAAAAAAAATCTAACCTGAATTGAAATTAAAATTAATACTTTAACAATTCTGTTTTGCAGTGTTAGTGTCACGGCTGGCGGAGTGAGCCGTGTGTTGTGGAGGAAAAGGAGGACCCAAAATGCAGCAAACTGATGATACGAGTGATGTTTATTTACAAGGTGGAGGTGGCAAAAACAGGCAACGCAGCATGAGCAATTACAAACGGAAACCTAAACTGGGAGAAACTAAAGAGCAAACCTGAGACCATACAAAGGGGTGCGGGGCAGAGCTGGGCAGAGTAATGCAGGCAGATGAATGCAGATAACGCAGACGAGCCGACAAAGAACACAGACCGACACCCACTAAATATACACACACAAGGTAATCAGGTAATCACTCACAGGAGGGAAGAACAGCTGAACCTAATACACATGAGGACCGGAGGAGACACAGACTTTCAGAATAAGACAGGAACTCTAGGACACGAGCCTACAAAGTAAAGCAGGGAACACACGGACTGATTTACAACACAACATGGGGACAAGAACAGAGCACCAAGGACAGACACAGGTAGGGCTGAATATACACTAACTTCAGGTTCAACCCTAAACCAATACAAATCAGAACAAACACAAGGCACAAAAATGAACTTCAAGAAAACACAAAACACTGGGTCAAAACGACCCAGGACCGTGACAGTTAGTCAGTAAGTGACTGGCTGCTCCCGTATGGGATTAGAACGATGCCACCTTATCCCATAGTCCAGCCAAAAATGTGATTCACATTCGTATATACGCAGCTAATCAACGTCAGGCAGGCTATGGCAGCGTCCTTATGTGCCAACACATGCTGATGTGGAGTGAAGCCATGTTAATGACAACGTGCACAACCATTGGAGATGTGAGCAGAACAGACGGAAGAATTGACGGAAACAGTGTGGACTTTATACCAGTTTTTCTATTGTGTTGATAGGCCACGTAAAACCAGAGTTATGACAAAAATATATGCAATGTTTGGTTTTCTTCCTGAATACTATCTTTACTGCGGGAAGAAACGGTAAAAACTGCGTTTTATAAGGAAAACGCTCGAAAGCCTGTGAGCAAAAACAAAACCAAAAAAACCCCCACCCTTTCCTATTGGTCGAAAAAAGTACCATGTCGACCAATCAAAAAATGATATGGCAACATGGCATTTAGTTGTTTAGGAAGGGGGGAAGTTTTAGGAGTGACGGCGGTGTTTTGAGATGTGAGAGATTTTCGACGTTTAGCGCAAATCTTGTGTAGTTAGCGTGTAGTGTAGTCAATAGTTTTGTTGTGTGTGTCAGAACAATGAGGCGACTACTGAATGTTACAGGTGTTACAGGAGTGATACATCTCCTGTTGTCAGGCCTGCAGGTATCAGGCTGTTGTTCTCCTTTATCTCATAGTGGACAGAAATTATCTTTTGGAGTGGCACAAATAATTTGTGTGGCATCAAATTTGATGCAGAACACCTGATTGTTCTGTAAATAGTTTGAAATGTTTGTTTAAAAAAACGCCTTGGCTGCATTTTTAGGTAAACAGCTGCAAAAAACCTTTGTTGTTTGCAAAACTCAGTAACTTTTTTTGAAGAAGTAACTATATAATTAATTGCCCAACTTTGGTCGTTATATACTGTAGTTTGCAGACAGAGTTACAGGACTCTCTCCCAGACCACGGATTCATAATACAAGTCAGAGCTTTATTTAAATAAAAAAAAAAAAAAAGAAAGCTGTGTTTTCAAAATTGGAGTTAAAGTTATTTTTGCTTCCAATAGTGTTAACATACTACACAGGTCATGAACAAGATTTATTTTTAAATTTTGATTGTAAGTGGGCTGAAGCACTTAATTAAAAGTAGTCTAAAATAAATGTAAGTGCTGTAATTTGATTATTTTAATAAACCATGTAACTTGGATGGATTCGATGCTGGCGTGACCACAGTGCACACATGTGCTGTTGCTCACAGTGGTCCAAGGGATCGCTCAGGGAGATTGTGTGTTTTCCTCAGACACATGAAAAATTAGAGGGAACATTGCTCAGTACTACTTGCTATTTAAAATAGTTATTACAAAAAATAAACGACATTACTTTTGCTTATCTCTGTATAAAGAACCCAATTACATTAAAAGAGCAGATTTAATTAAAGATGACATGGATGGGGGTCTACAAGTCATTGACTTTGATGGTTTAAACTGAAAATTATAAATGGCTTAAAGATTAATTTTCAAAAACTTGGTTGGTAAAGTATATTTTTTAATAGATGCAAATTCATTATAATAAATCTCCCAATTAAATTATCCGTTTTTTGCCAGCAGATCATGATATATTGGAAACTCCTGCATAATCATAATGTGATCCATAATAACACACCTTTGTGTGGGATAATAGGTATATCACTGTCAAGAGACTATCACCGTGTAACAAGCACTGGATGGAGAGAGGTATTTATGTTGCACGTGGTTGATATTAAAAGCTGCCGTACAATATGACTCATTCTGAATACTTTCCACTCTATATCTAATTCAGTTTTATGCTTATTAATTAATTAAGACAAACTTCAACCTGATCACCTGTCTGCTACAACTCTTTTCTCAAGGCTCTGACTTTAGTATAGTTGAAATGTAGAAAATTAGACATATGAGTTCCTAAGGTGTCTTAGAGAACATCTGTCCTTTATTTCTTTCTAATAAATATCTGAAGTTCCCCATAAATCCCAAAGCCAAAGAAATGTATTTTAAACTTTTAATTGGAATGCATCTATTCAGTGAGTTTTTACAATAGAATAGAAGAGTAGAATTGAAACTAGCAACAGCATATACTAGAGTATTGTGTGGCCAGCAATTTTACTTCTTTGTTACAGTCGGTGTATAATATACCATACATAAGTCAGGTTTTGTGGATATAAATTATATGTTACCGTCATGAAGTTGAACTGATCAGATGCTTTCATGAGGCTTTACAGGTTCATAATGTGTCATTTTAGCCTGTTAGTAGGTGTCTGTGAAGGTTCTCAGTCATCCAGGTCATCGTAGTCAAAGGAGCTTGCAAAGAAAAGCGTCTGGACTTCTTTTAGTTGCTTGAAGACGTTTCACCTCTCATCCGAGAAGCTTCTTCAGTTCTAAGGTCAAATGGTGGGGAGTCCCAGATTTAAACCTAGTGGGAGTATCCCCCCACAGAGGGACAAAAGGACCCCCTGATGATCCTCTAATCGCATGAGCAAAGGTGTGAAACTGGGTGTGGGTCCCAATCAGCCAGGGTTTCGGGTGAGCTCGTTGTGAAACCTGGCCCCACCTTATCATGCGAATTCCTGGGGTCAGATGGCCCAGGATGTAAGTGGGTGTTAAATGGTAAATGGTAAATGGCCTGTATTTATATAGCGCTTTTACTAGTCAAAGTTAAGACGTCTGGGGAGGGAACTCAAAACTGGATTATAGATGGCAGACATTTGGTGTCCTGAAGAAGCTTCTCGGATGAGAGGTGAAACGTCTTCAAGCAACTTAAAGAAGTCCAGACGCTTTTCTTTGCAAGCTCCTTTGACTGTTAGTAGGTGGTTGCTAGGAAACACAATGACATAATGTGGGATATAGGCCTAACATGTACCTGTGTGGCAATTTTGGTTTCTCAGCTTCTGATCGTGTAGGAGTTTGCACACATACAGACAGACAGAGATTTCTGTATTACAGCAACACTGTGACACACTCATGTGTGTTTGGTGTGTTTTTGTGCAGTTGACCCTCAAAAAATAATCTAACCAAAGCATACTAAATAAAATTATACATTATAAGTTGGAAAAATCTAATCTTATCTAATTTTTGCTTGCTTCCTGCAACGCTTTGGTCTAGCTGTACAGTCTTAATGTTGTTGTCTGTTAACCGGTTGTTAGGCAGTGTGATAATGTTATAATACCAATTTAGAACACTGTGCAAAAGTCACTAGGCGCGTCTTTCTTTATATTTTGCCAGGAAATTGGGAAATGGTTGCAGTAATTACAGCGTATCAGGCAAAGCCAGAGTCTGTACAATTCTAACAAGCCTGAAAGTCAATATTTGGTATGACCGCCTTTATTCTTCAGCACAGCCTGAACTCTCTTAGCCAAGCTTGTTGTAATTTCTTCAAGTAGTCTTCAGGAATAGTTCTCCAGGATATTCAAAGCTATGTTTTGTAAGAGCTATATCTATTTCTTAAGGGCATGACTTGTAGATACAGTTCATCTGCTGCAGACTGTTTTTTAACAGTGACACTTCTTCTTTTATCCTCATTTGTCCAGTTTCTTCCTTTTTTTTAAGGACACATAGCACATCGTGCTAAGATTGGCCAAGTTTACAGCTAATAGCTTTTTGAGAATCACTTCGTTGGTGCGTTAATTGTGTTTTATTCCTGTCAAATTGTCCTGTCATTGGCATGCTCATTCAACTGAAGAAATGGTACCAAATGATGCATTTTTGCCAAAAAATGCCTAAAGATACCATTTAAAATGGATTTATTTCTACGTTGTTTGTTATGTGTAGACATATCCTTTGAATTGGGTTAGTTTTGTGCTTGAATGACTCATAGGTCAGTGTTAAGCGGCTTACCAAACAAACTAAAAGCATTCCTCTGAAAGTCAGGTGCAAGAACTGGACTGAAAGTGAGTGGAAAGCAGCCAAAGTAAAAGCCTGAAGAATGGTTGCTCAAGACCGCTTTAAAAATGACGAGAGACTCAAGGATTTTGCACCACACTGTAGGTGAGAGCCATTGTTATAAGAAGCATAAATTTATTTTTACTGACCATGTTTCACACAATGTTAGATCCAATGCCAAAGTCTCAAACAGAAGCCAGAAAAAAGTATGCTGAGGGTAATTTCAGCTTTTTATAGAAATCTGTGGCCTACTGTTCCTAGAGCAACGCATCTGAAAGGTCTGAGTCTTCACTTCTGCAAAAACCTAAAAAGCAACAAAGGGAAAATGCACACCACTCCTTTCTGCTCAGTGTCACACAAATCTCAGAGCAGATGCCATTCCA
>NC_140635.1:9024680-9055580 GCF_057382275.1 Copadichromis virginalis | reverse complement strand
AAAGATGCAAGCAGAAAAGGCCATCACCCACATAAAGTCCAAATCGGGTATTATAACAACAGACCCTTTAAAAATAAATGAAAATTTCAGAGAGTTTTATCAATCTTTATACCAATCTGAATATACGGGAAACAGAGAAACACAAGATGCATTTCTTGATCAGTTAAAATTTCAAACCCTCTCAGAAGAGGATAAAACAGCCCTTGATAGTCATTTAACAATAAAAGACCTGTCAGAAGCCATAGACGACCTGAATAGCGGTAAAACGCCTGGTCCTGATGGACTTCCAATGGAATTCTATAAAACATTTAAAAATAAATTAATACTGCCACTTCTTAACATGTATGAGGAGTCATATAAGTCCGGAATACTCCCAGACTCACTGAGATTAGCTACAATAACCCTTTTATTGAAGCCAAATAAGCCTCCGACTGAATGCTCCTCTTATAGGGGAATTAGTCTTATGGGATGTGATACGAAGATTTTGTGTAAAGCACTCTCTAGAAGACTAGATAAATGTGTGCCTAATTTGATAACAGACGATCAACAAGGTTTTGTTAAAACGAGACAAGGCTATCATAATATAAGACGTGTCCTCAATGTACTTTATGAGAAAAACAATAGGGAGGACACTGCGCTGCTATCACTAGATGCGTGCAAAGCCTTCGATAGAATAGAATGGAATTATCTCTTACAAGTGCTCCCCAGATATGGACTAGGTGAAACATTCCTGAAATGGATCCGATTATTGTATACACATCCAACAGCACAAGTTTTAACTAATAATAACGTATCAAAACCCTTTAATTTACAGCGATCAACCAGGCAGGGCTGCCCTCTGTCACCAATTCTCTTTGTGTTAGCAATAGAACCTCTGGCCATAGCTGTGAGAGCAAATGCAGGAATATCAGGGACAAGAATTGGAGGAAGAGACCATCTAATTTCTTTATTTGCAGATGATATTATATTTTTTTTGACTAATCTGAAAGATAGTATCCCTAATTTAGTAACATTAATAAAAACATTTGGAGAATTTTCAGGATACAAAATTAACAATTCTAAATCAGAATTAATGTTTCTTAATGAGGAAGAAAGAAGAAGCCCTGTGGTGGCCACCCCATTTAAGACAACTACAACAGGCTTTAAATATTTAGGCATTAGGATCACTCCAAGCCTCAAGGACATAACCTCAATAAATTATGATCCCCTTGTAGGAGAGGTCACGGAAATGCTAAACCGTTGGACAAACCTGCCTGTATCTATGATAGGCCGGATAAATATCCTAAAAATGACAATTTTACCCAAATTTTTATATTACTTCCAAACACTTCCGTTGCCTCTACCAACTTCATTTTTTGACAGTTTAAACAAACTATTTAACCAATTTATTTGGAATAATAAGAAGGCAAGGCTCCGCTTACAACTACTTTACTTGCCCTATGAAAGAGGAGGTCTCCAAGTCCCCAACCTCAGATGGTATTATATGGCTGCCCAACTAACATCAGCCACCCATTATTTCTGCCCAACAACACCTCCAGCCTGGGTTGACATCGAGCAAAAATCTGTTCCAGATCTTCCCTTACACACTTTTCTATATTCTTCAGACACTAAGATATTAAAAAAAACTACAAGGAACCCTTTCTTGAAAAATACAATTATAATTTGGCATGCAGCTCATAAATATGTGGGCGATCCTCCATCGCTTTCGCAATTTACCCCTATTTGGGGAAATGAAAAGTTCACGCCTGGTAAAAGTGATGGGGGATTTAAAATATGGAAAAATAAAGGCATTCAAAAAATTAAAGACCTATATGCAGATGGCATACTGCTCACATTTGATCAGTTGTGTAAAAAATATTTAATACCCCCAAAGCATTTTTTTAAATATTTACAATTGAAAAACTATTTGTCATCAAAACTGCAAAGGATTGCTGAACTTCCACCATTGACAAAAATAGAGGAGGTATGTGTTAAGAATACAAAAGGGAAAGGTTTTCTCTCTATATATTATAATTTACTGATGCTTTCCTCCAAAGACTCAGCAGCAGATAAACTGGATGCTTGGAGAAGGGAGATCCAAGAGGACATAGATGAAAATGACTGGAACCAGGCTTGCTTAAAAGCACAAAAACAAACAATAAACACATGCTTTAAACTACTGCAATATAAATGGCTCACGATAACCTATATAACACCTGTCAAGCTTCATCATATGTCCAATGATATTCCGGACATCTGTACTAAATGTCTAGTTGAAAAAGGAACTCTTCTTCATTGTCTATGGGAGTGTCCTAAAATCCAGGACTTTTGGAAAGATGTTATCAAATATCTTTCTGAAGTGTTTAAGGTAAAAATCCCTTTAATAGGAAAACTCTGTGTACTTGGAATATATCCAAGGGAATTTAAGCAATCGGGGAAAAAAACTAAATTACTGGACTACGGACTACTTCAAGCCAGAAGAGCCATTGCGCTATGTTGGAAGAGTATGGATGCTCCCTCCATGGGACTCTGGAAGAAGGAAATTGCAGTCTCTCTAGGCCTGGAAAGACTGACATATATTGCCAAGGGCAAACAATGGGACTTTGTGAATATGTGGAAGCCATATATGACTATTTTAGGGAGTGGAGGTGAAGGACATTTATAAACAAAAAGGAAAAGAAGAAGGAAAGGAGGGGAGAATCTTGTCTATCCAAACCCATTGTATTTTTGTATTGCTGTGAGAACTATGCTCATTTCTACATTTGAATGTGATGTAGGCAGGTTTGATGTATGGATGGATGTGTGAATGTGAGGGTGTTCAACATTTGTTTGTATTGTACTATAAAAAATTTCAATAAAAATATATGGGAAAAAAAAAAAAAAAAAAAAAAAAAAAAAAGGCAACCGTAAAACAGAAACAATCATTTTATTTTCCGTTGGGTAGTTTAATATTTATTACTGTCCTGTGAAGACCATGTAGGTTTTCCTCCTTCCTCGGCTTGAGTGCTGCACGATGTGCTTAACTTACCAACACTTTAAAAGCTACTTAACACTACATCCCGAAGCCTTGTCATCACAAAACCTTGATAGTGAAGATTAGACAACACATCTGTTAAGATTATGAATCACAGTCTAATTTGTTTGTTTCCATTTTTCAATTCAACTTGGTTTTATTATTATTTAGCATCAATTCAATCCAACAGTTGCCTCAAAGAATTTTACATTGTGAGGTAAAGAGCCTACAATAATTGTCCACATGCATCTGTGCATGTGTAGAATTACTGTAGTTGACGTTGAAGCTGACTAGCACACTTTTTGGCAGGTAGTGTTGCTTTAGTCTTTAATTGCAAAGAAGCAATAAGAAATCTTTTACAGGATGGGATTTCCACTGTCTTGGTGCTAAGATCATGGATATAGTTCAAGCAAAAAAATAAAATGTTCTCGTGTTTAAAAAAAGTTTCTTGGAGTTTTCAGTGGTTTAGTGGGTAAATTGTGCCTGCATGGAAAAGAAACATGACAATAATAAAAAGAGAGACAGAAAAGAGCATATGAGGTCTTGAATAATCAAGCCTGTCTTATCTTAATGACCTTATAGTACCATATCACCCCATTCTTCAGGATTACTGCTTACCACCCATTATGTATTTATTTATTACTCATTATTAATCTCTATTTTTCTTCCACAGCAAGTCTTTTGTCCCGTCTTCCTCACTGCACCTCCAACCGGTCGAAGCAGATGGCCGCCCCTCCCTGAGCCTGATCCTGCTGAAGGTTTCTTCCTGTTAAAAGGGAGTTTTTCCTTCCTACTGTCGCCACAGCACTTGCTCAAAGAGAGTCGCTTGGGTTTTCTCTGTTTTCTTTGTGTTACTGTAGGGTCTTTACCTAACAAAATAAAGCACCTCGGGGCAACTGCTTTGGTGCTGTATAAATAAAATTGAATTGAACTGAAATGTTCCAGTAGAGTGCAGTAAGTACACATACATGCTTCAGGCAGTTTTTTCAAGTCTTGAAGCTGGCTTGAAAAAACTGCACTAATCCGCAGTGTTTACATATCCATGTGAGTGTCTTAGGCAAGAATAATTCTTTTCACGAATGTTTTTGGAGTAAAGTCATCCTCACTTGGATCCTGGGTCTTGAGATTTGGGGTATGATTAAGGACTTTGTAGTTCGTATTTTCTTTATCTTGTATTCTGTTTTTTGTTTTTTATTCCATATTTCTTATTTAAAATTTACCTCTGCCCCACCCTTATTGACAATAATTATTACCATATTTTTCAGACCATAAGGCACACTGTCGATCAACGGGTCTGTTTTCATACATAATGCACACCAGATTATAAGGCGCACTAAGGGAAACAAAACAGTCAAATACGTCAAATTTTACTCAACTCATTCTTCTTGCTTCCTCCACTTCCGTACCATTGATTCTTTAATGTTGAATTCTCTCGCAGCTGCTCTATTCCCATGTTGTTGCAGTATATTAATGACTAACCTCATATTGTGGGTGGATGATCTCAGTTATTCTCCTGACTTAACTTTGGTCCATTTCCAGCATCCCGACATGCAATTGCATTTGTCCCTAACCATCACGTTAACTTTTATCAAGTGAAAAATGTTAGCGTTCATCCTCCAGCTTCACTGTGTTTATGTTATGCTAACATAGCTGTGTCGCTAGCGATCACATAGCACATCATTATATACCAGCTAGTCCAACGTCAGTAACCCTACAAATGTCACTGCTGTTTAGTTTTCTGTCTTCATTTATGTTGGAAGAGATGGCAGAGCTGTACGTTGTTATTTTTTCAGAAATCTCTCAGTCAGAACGTGCCATATCATGTTTAGGTGGAAACTAGCGAGCTAACTTCCTGCTGACTTCTAATCCTGACATCCTTTGATGGCTCTTTGATATAGCCCATGATGGTGGAGAGGTCAAAGAAACTGATTATGTTAAGTGTACTTTATACATAAAGCAAGTATCTGTAACTGATTGACTGATTGCTTGATTGTAATCACCTGTAATCTATGGGTGGATGGTTGGGGATCCAGTACTTATTTCACTCAATGATGCCAAAATCAATTTAGATTTTAATGTAATGTTTTTATTCTGGATTTTTGTTGCCTCCATAAAAACTGAATAAACCATAAAATTTAGAGACTGTTCATTTCTTTCTAAGTGAGCAATAATTATTCCCCAAATGTAGATTAGACCTCAAAAAAAAAGCTAAATTTGAATCCAGCCTTTGCACGGTGGAGTACATGAATGTCTCCCCAAGCCCAGTGAAGTTAAATTGTTGTAGCATGTGATAGGCATGTTCCTATGGTAACTGAAAGAGTGTGTGGATTAGTTGGATCTTGCACATATTGTATATTGTATATCAAAATGAAAAAGTTCTGTACAAAACTAAAGCAGTATTCATTTAAAGGACTTGCACTACAATGTAAAACCTTCGGTCCTTCACTACACTTAAGAAAGTAAGACCCTTTGAACTCACAGACACAGCAGGGTAAACCACGCTGGTCTGATGCAGACCGTTTTAATTCCAGCACAAGCACAAGAAATCTCTCTGAGCCAACTTTCTGCTAACTTCTGAAATACATTAAATTTAATCAATTCTGTTTTCATGGATGCCTGGATGTTAAACTTAAATGTTGCACCTGGTAAAGCAGCAACCCTGATCATTTTATTAAAGATGAAAGAATTTAGACAGTTTTTAACTCTCAGTGATGCCACAGTGTTTGTTTGACTTTATATATATATATATATATATATATATGGGTATCGTTTAGGTTTTATCCGATACCGGTGCCAAATCGGTACTTTTGAAACGGTGCCGGTGCTCAAACGGTGCTCAAACGGTGCTTAAAGAATGGAGAACACAAAATTGGTCCAAAAACCTCTCATGTTCAGTTTTTTGTAAAAAGATAAAAATGTTAGCCTTTTCTGCAGCTATGGGGCATATATGGTATCTGTGGCGGAGGCGTGGCCCCGGGCGCAGCTGCAGGGGAGGAGTGCAGCAGAAGGCTCAACAGGGCGGCGCTGCGAGGCCGGTAAGAACAGCTGATGGTGTTTATGTACTGATGATGGTCTCCCTCCGCTGTGTTTATAGTGAGACGGGGAGGGGCGGCCAGAGGAGAGATCAGCTGGGCTCGTGAGCTGTCAGACTGTACGACTGAGTCAGCTGTCAAAACTCAACACTCAAAGCTTCAATAAATGTGGAAGTTGGCAGTACATACCTGTGTGTGCGTGTGTCTGTGCCTGGTGTATTCCACAAGTGGTGCCGAAACCCAGGAAAGTGCCGGTGGGGGAATGTCCGACCCACAGGCCGCGCCACCCGCCCAGCCTCTGCAATTCTTGGCGCAGATGCTAGCGGAGATGGCGACGATGAGCCGGGATCAGGCGGCCGACCAGCGTGCCCACCTGGCCGCGCTGCAGGAGCAGACGGACCGACAGACGCAAATTCTGGAACGGCTGGTCGGGGCCGCTGCCACGCCGAAGCCCTCGCCACTGTCGGTGGCGGTGCCCCGGATGGGGGACGGGGACGACCCACAAATTTTTTTGGAGACCTTCCGTGCCACGGCGGAGGCTTGCCAATGGCCGCGGGAGGAGTGGGCTCCGCGGCTGCTCCCCCTGCTGTCTGGGGAGGCACAAACAGCGGCCCTGAGTCTGCCTCCGGCGTCGAGGAGCAGCTTCCCGGACGTGAGCCGGGCGGTGGTGGACAGGCTGGGGCTCACCGCCGAAGACCATCGCCGGCGGTTCCGGGCCTGTCGGCTGGCTACAACGGACCGACCATTCGCCTGGGCCCGGCAGCTGCGCGACGCGGCGGTGCGCTGGCTGCAACCGGGGGCATCGGAGGGCGAGACGAAGCTGGTGGACAAGGTGGTGCTGGAGCAGTTCACGGAGGGGTTGCCAGCGGAGACGGCGAGATGGGTCCGGTGCCACCGGCCCGCAAGCTTGGAGGTAGCAGTGACGCTGGCGGAGGACCACCTTGCCGCTGGAGCAGGGGAACCCGGGGACGCCGGACGGAGGCCGAACAGACAGGCCCCAGTGCCGGCCCCGAGGCGCCGTGTGCCGGCACCAGGGCAGGCCGAGCGGCTGCCGGCGCTGAGCCCCACTAACCCTTTCGCGGCGTTGGTGCCGTCCAGGGGAGCCGAGCCAAGTGGAGCCGCCCCCGAGCCACGGAGAGCAGCACAGACGCCGGGGCCGGAGTGTTGGAAGTGCGGGCAGCCGGGGCACCTGAGGAGGGATTGTCCGCTTATGGAAGTGGGGCAGGTGTTCCGCGTTGCTGGCGCCCCAGCACCCTCCCCCGGTCCAGGAGGGACATACAGTATTCCGGTAAGGACTCGAGGGGGTATACGCCAGGCGTTGGTGGACACGGGCTGCACGCAGACCCTCGTACACCAAAGCTTGGTTCGCCCCGGGGCATTGCTGGAGGCAGAATGGGTGGAGGTGAGGTGTGTGCATGGTGACGTTCACAGGTATCCCATAGTGCCGCTGTTATTAAAGTATAAGGGCAAAATGCATAGAGTAACGGCGGCGGTTAGCCCGCGCCTGTCGCACCCCCTGATTCTGGGTACCAATTGGCCGGGGTTTCATCAGCTACTGGGGCAGTACGCGGGGGTGCGATCACGACCGGAAGCGGGGTGTAGCGTGTGCGCGGCATTCAGCGGTGACGCGGGGTCGTCCGACACCGACTCCGGGGGGGAGGAGCCGGCGGGTCCCTCACGGGACGTCCCGCCGGCCCCGGAAGTGTCCCCCATGGGTGATTTCCCACTGGAGCAGTCTCGTGACGGCACCCTACGCTCAGCCTTTGACCAAGTGATGGCTATTGATGGTCACGTGGTGCGCCCTGAGGCCGCGCAGACCTACCCGCGTTTCGTCTTATTAAACGACCGGTTATATCGAGTGAGTCGTGACACTCAGACCGAGGAAACACACACCCAGTTGTTGGTGCCGCAGGGCCGCCGGGAAACGCTTTTCCAGGCGGCCCACTATAACCCCATGGCAGGGCATATGGGCTACGAGAAAACTCTGGAGCGAATAACGGCCCGATTTTATTGGCCGGGCATCCGAGCGGATGTGCGCCGCTGGTGCGCGTCCTGCCCGGACTGCCAACTGGTTAACCAGCCGGCCATACCGAAGGCGCCGCTGCGCCCTCTCCCCCTCATTGAGGTCCCGTTTGAGCGCATCGGCATGGACCTCATCGGGCCGTTTCACCGGAGTGCACGCGGCTACCGCTTTGTGTTAGTCCTGGTGGATTACGCAACGCGGTACCCGGAAGCAGTTCCGCTGCGCACCATCTCTGCAAAGAGTGTGGCGCAGGCACTGTTTCAGGTCATCTCCCGAGTCGGAATCCCGAAAGAGATACTGACTGACCAGGGCACGTCGTTTATGTCTCGTACACTGCGGGAACTGTACGAATTACTGGGCATTAAATCTATTCGGACCAGCGTCTACCACCCTCAGACTGACGGGCTGGTGGAGCGGCTGAATAAGACTTTAAAGTCCATGATTCGGAAGTTCATTAACGAGGATGAACGCAATTGGGATCACTGGCTAGACCCTCTGTTATTCGCAGTGCGGGAGGTGCCCCAGGCCTCCACGGGATTTTCTCCCTTTGAACTGCTGTTCGGCAGGAGGCCACGTGGGGTGCTCGACCTGATTAAAGAAAGCTGGGAGGACGGTCCGAGCCCCGCCAAAAATGAGATTCAGTACGTGTTGGACCTGAGAGCAAAACTCCACACTTTGGGGAGGTTGTCACGGGAGAATTTGCTCCAGGCTCAGCAGCGTCAGCAACGCCTGTATGACAGAGGGGCTAGGCTCAGGCAATTCTCACCGGGAGATAAAGTGCTTGTGTTACTCCCTACTTCCAGCTCGAAGTTGCTCGCCAAGTGGCAAGGACCCTTTGTGGTCACACGGCGAGTCGGGGACGTGGACTATGAGGTCGCTCGGTCGGACAGGGGAGGAGCCACGCAGATTTATCACCTCAATCTCCTCAAACTGTGGCGAGAGGTTGAAACCGCTTCTCTGGTGAGCTTGGTGAAGGAGAGAGATGAGTTGGGGCCTGAGGTGCCAAATTCTATCATTCCCGCCTCCCTCCCTTGTGATGACCATCTCACACAGGCCCAGAGAGCGGATGTTGTCGCGTTGCAACAGCGTTTTGCGGACGTGTTCTCCCCCCTGCCCGGCCGGACGTCCCTCATCGAGCACCATTTCGTGACGCAGCCTGGCGTGACGGTGCGTTCACGGCCCTACAGGCTCCCGGAGCACAAGCGAAAAATCGTGCAGAGGGAATTGGCGGAAATGCTGAGGATGGGAGTAATAGAAGAGTCGCACAGCGCCTGGTGTAGCCCCATCGTTCTGGTGGCGAAGAAGGATGGGTCTATACGGTTCTGTGTCGACTATCGCAGGGTGAACGAAGTGTCACGCTTTGATGCCTACCCCATGCCTCGGGTCGACGAGCTCCTGGACCGGTTAGGCACGGCCCGCTTTTTCACGACACTGGACTTAACCAAGGGCTATTGGCAGATTCCCTTGTCTGCCGAGGCCAGGGAGAAAACGGCCTTCTCCACTCCGTACGGTTTGTACCAGTTCGTGACACTTCCGTTCGGCCTGTTCGGGGCCCCGGCCACTTTCCAGCGTCTCATGGACCGGGTACTGCGTCCGCACGCAGCGTATGCTGCCGCCTACCTGGATGACGTGATCATCCACAGCGACACCTGGGCGGAGCATGTGCTGCGGGTGGCCGCGGTCCTGGAGTCCCTGAGGGGGGCGGGGCTCACGGCCAATCCGAAGAAGTGCGCGGTTGGACGGAGGGAGGTGCAGTATCTGGGGTACCACCTGGGGGGCGGGCAGGTGCGTCCACAGGTGGAGAAGACGGCGGCTATCGCATCCTGCCCGCGCCCCAGGACGAAAAAGGAGGTGAGACGGTTCTTGGGGTTGGCGGGTTACTATCGTCGCTTTGTGCCGGGGTTTGCGCAGCTAACCAGCCCCCTGACCGATCTCACTCGAAAGGGTGCCCCGGATCTGGTCCAGTGGACGGGGCCGTGCCAGGCGGCGTTTGTGCAGGTGAAAAAGGCTCTCTGTGGGGAGCCGCTGCTTCACACTCCTAACTTTTCCCTCCCTTTTGTTCTGCAGACTGACGCCACGGACAGAGGGCTGGGAGCCGTTTTGTCCCAGCAGGTGAGGGGGGCTGACCGCCCTGTCCTGTACATCAGCCGGAAGCTAGCGGAGCGCGAGCGCCGGTACAGCACCGTGGAGAAGGAGTGCCTGGCCATCCGGTGGGCGGTCGGCTCCCTGCGCTATTACCTCCTGGGACGCTCATTCACCCTCTGTTCGGACCACGCCCCGCTGCAGTGGCTCCACCGCATGAAGGATGCCAACGCCCGGATCACCCAGTGGTATCTGGCGTTGCAGCCCTTTAAGTTCAAGGTGATCCATAGGCCGGGGGCGCAGATGGCGGTGGCCGATTTCCTCTCTCGCTCGCGGGGGGGAGTTGGCTCGGCCGGACGGCTCCCCGGCCTCGAACGGGCGGTGGGGGTGTGTGGCGGAGGCGTGGCCCCGGGCGCAGCTGCAGGGGAGGAGTGCAGCAGAAGGCTCAACAGGGCGGCGCTGCGAGGCCGGTAAGAACAGCTGATGGTGTTTATGTACTGATGATGGTCTCCCTCCGCTGTGTTTATAGTGAGACGGGGAGGGGCGGCCAGAGGAGAGATCAGCTGGGCTCGTGAGCTGTCAGACTGTACGACTGAGTCAGCTGTCAAAACTCAACACTCAAAGCTTCAATAAATGTGGAAGTTGGCAGTACATACCTGTGTGTGCGTGTGTCTGTGCCTGGTGTATTCCACAGTATCACTCTTGGCTGGAAGCAATGCTTCAACAATGGAAAAAACATAAACTTTGTCCAAAAACCTCTCATGTTTAACTGTTTCCCACTTTTTCTTTGATCATTTTAGCCTTTTTGGCCAGGGTGAAGGGAATATCTGCCATCAAACAAGAAGACAGCCGCATGTAGCTATGATGAGGTTTGCTAGTTCACCTTACATGCATTAATGTAATAACGTGGTTAGCCTACTCAACGTAAATTACACACGAACAACATTAAGCTACTCACGCAGAGAAGAACGGCTGCTGCTGCCATCATCATCCGTCATCATTTCTGCTACACTGGCAGGGCTAGGGGCCAGGACTCTCCTCTTCGTGTTTTTGGGGGATGTTGCTAACTCCGGGTCCGATAACAGGCAACCCACCGCAGTAGATGCGCTCGTGTGAGGTCTCGCAGCAAGCTATCAAATACGGTGCATTTCTGGGCTTTTAAAAAAAACGCTATGCGTCGCCAGGTGTTTAATCGGATTTGAGGTGTTACCTCCTTTGACAGTATCACAGTATCAGCTTAAAGCACTTGTTGCAGGCTGCTGAGTTCTTTTGCTGTGAAGTACAGCCAGACTTTTGACCGCTTCGCCTTGGGCATTTTTAATCTGTAGCTCTGCTCTAAAAGAACGTACGTACCTGGACCCGCCTACTATCCTCGGAAACGTAAAATGATTGGCTAGAAGTCAGAGGTGTGGACTCGAGTCACATGACTTGGACTCGAGTCAGACTCGATTTTATGACTTTAGACTTGACTTGAAAAAATGTTCTAAGACTTGTGACTTGACTTGGACTTTTACACCAATGACTTGGGACTTGAATTGGACTTGAACCGGTTTACTTGAAAAGACTTGATATTTTACCCCAAATATAAAATTTAACATGCATATTATATAGAGATTGAAAATGTGACGTCATTCACGGGTAGAACCGCAAAGGATTCTGGGAACTCGTGGCAAGCGGTACTAGCGCACGCAGGCTTTCAATTAAAATCAGTTATACAGCGATAAAAAGAAACACAAAAATGGCAAGATGCTGTTGTATTATTAACTGCAATAGCCGGTCGCATGACAGCCACGGGAAGCCGACGGGTAAAGAGATCGGTTGTTATCGGATTACGTCGTTGAAGAGAAATTGTTCAAGCCATGTTTCCGAAGTAACAAAGACGCGACTGGATTGCAGCCATTCAAAGATCAAATATAACGTCCCAGAACAGGTTAGTCTGCTCCAAGCATTTACACGAAGGTCAGTGTTTTTTAGTAGTTAATACGTCATTTTCATAACATAATTAGTGATATAGGTTACAAGCAAGTCTGGCGCTGAACAGAAATTGTCGCGCTATGCTCCTTTGTTTATTGTGCATAAATAGTGAATTGTCCTGACACAATATTGCGTTTCGCTTCTGTTATTATGGTACATTGACAAAAACATATACTTTTATTCACAGGATAAAACAGGTTTTTTGTATCACTAATTGCCCAGTACGATTACAGCATACAATATTGTTGTCACTGCTACATTTCTGTGATGCTACCAGAAATTATTTCCACTACTAATTAATTACCGTTGAGCTCAAAGGTCCTATTAATAAACGGTTAAGGAATGTGTATTTATGACGACAATTTGTGAGACTGATAAACTTATGATACGTACGATGGTCTTTACTTTCTACACGGTGCATTTCAAGGTCCTGCACCCATCCGTCGGTAAACTGTACCTGGGCTTGTTGCAGTGACCTGAAGTTACTAAACTTCATGAGTGTATGCACTCACTCCAAGAAGCGTATGATTATAAATATGCATATAAATATGCTAAGATGAGATAGCTGACTTCATCTAACTAGCAAATGTTGTCCAGGCTACGTTGGTGATACAGTTTTTTTTAATGTGTATGATATTTTTGTCATGCGATTTTAAAGCCGGTCCTACAACCGCATCCAAGAATAACATGCAGCTTATCTCAGAACTGTCGGTGAAAATTATTCTTGGAGCTAGGTTTAAATGAGCTGCATTTTAAAGAGGTGCAATTTCACAATTTGTGTATATTTTCTAAGTTCACTATTTTGTCATGTGTTGAGAAAAACACAGATTTTAAAATTACATGGTCTAATATTTACATTTAGCATAACTGCAACATTATTTTTTCATTATTTTTTTTTTAAAGACTCGAAAGGACTTGAAATTCAAAGTTTCAGACTTGTGACTTGACTCGGACTTTTACACCAGTGACTTGAGACTCGACTCTGACTTGCCTGACATTACTTGAGACTTGACTTGAGACTTGCAAAACAATGACTTGGTCCCACCTCTGCTAGAAGTGTATCACAGCTCAGGAAAAAAAAGCACCGAAATAAAGCACCGAAATGTGCGCTGCTTTTCGGTCTGGTTACTACCGTTTATGTCAGAACCGGTGCCATGATCACCGGTACCCATCCCTATATATATATATATATATATATATATATATACACACACACACACACACACACATATATATATATATATATATATATATATATATATATATATATATATATATATATACACACACACATATATATATATATATATATATATATATATATATATATACATACATATATACATATATATATGTATGTATATATATATATATATATATATGTATATATATATATATATATATATATATATATATATATGTATGTATATATATATGTATATATGTATATATATACTGTATGTATATATACATATGTATATATATACATATGTATATATATATATATACATATGTATATAAAACACCCAGCACGCCCCTGCAGGCGGTTCATCCTTCAAGCTCGGGTCCTCTACCAGAGGCCTTGGAGCTTGAGGGTCCTGCGCAGTATCTTAGCTGTTCCCAGGACTGCGCTCTTCTGGACAGAGATCTCCGATGTTGTTCTCGGGATCTGCTGGAGCCACTCGCCTAGCTTGGGAGTCACCGCACCTAGTGCTCCGATTACCACGGGGACCACCGTTACCTTCACCCTCCACATCCTCTCGAGCTCTTCTCTGAGCCCTTGGTATTTCTCCAGCTTCTCGTGTTCCTTCTTCCTGATATTGCTGTCATTCGGAACCGCTACATCAATCACTACGGCCGTCTTCTTCTGTTTGTCTACCACCACTATGTCCGGTTGGTTAGCCACCACCATTTTGTCTGTCTGTATCTGGAAGTCCCACAGGATCTTAGCTCGGTCATTCTCCACCACCCTTGGGGGCATCTCCCATTTTGACCTCGGGACTTCCAGGTTATACTCGGCACAGATGTTCCTGTACACTATGCCGGCCACTTGGTTATGGCGTTCCATGTATGCCTTGCCTGCTAGCATCTTGCACCCTGCTGTTATGTGCTGGATTGTCTCTGAGGCATCTTTACACAGCCTGCACCTGGGGTCTTGCCTGGTGTGATAGACCCCAGCCTCTATGGATCTTGTGCTCAGAGCTTGTTCTTGTGCTGCCATGATTAGTGCCTCTGTGCTGTCTTTCAGTCCAGCTTTGTCCAGCCACTGGTAGGATTTCTGGATATCAGCCACCTCCTCTATCTGCCGGTGGTACATACCGTGCAGGGGCCTGTCCTTCCATGATGGTTCCTCGTCTCCCTCCTCTTTCTTGGGTTTCTGCTGCCTGAGGTATTCACTGAGCACTCGGTCAGTTGGGGCCATCTTCCCAATGTATTCTTGGATGTTCGTTGTCTCATCCTGGACTGTGGTGCTGACACTCACCAGTCCCCGGCCCCCTTCCTTCCGCTTAGCGTACAGCCTCAGGGTGCTGGACTTGGGGTGAAACCCTCCATGCATGGTAAGGAGCTTTCATGTCTTTATGTCAGTGGCTTCTATCTCCTCCTTTGGCCAGCCTATTACCCCAGCAGGGTACCTGATCACGGGCAGGGCGTACGTGTTGATGGCCCAGATCTTGTTCTTACCATTCAGCTGACTCCTCAGGACTTGCCTGACCCTCTGCAGGTACTTGGTGGTTGCAGCTTTTCTAGCGGCCTCTTCATGGTTCCCATTTGCCTGCGGGATCCCCAGGTACTTGTAACTGTCCTCTATGTCTGCAATGTTGCCTTCTGGTAGTTCAATCCCCTCAGTTCTGACTACCTTCCCTCTCTTTGTTACCATCCGACTACACTTCTCCAGTCCGAACGACATTCCAATGTCATTGCTGTATAGCCTGGTAGTGTGGATCAGTGAATCGATGTCTCGTTCACTCTTGGCATACAGCTTGATGTCATCCATGTACAGGAGGTGGCTGACAACTGCTCCGTTCCGTAGTCGGTATCCGTAGCCAGTCTTGTTAATGATCTCACTGAGGGGGTTCAGGCCTATGCAGAACAGCAGTGGGGACAGAGCATCTCCTTGGTAGATCCCGCACTTGATGGTGACTTGTGCTATGGGCTTGGAGTTGGCCTCTAGTGTTGTACGCCACATCCCCATTGAGTTCCTGATGAAGGCTCTTAGGGTCCCATTGATCTTGTACAATTCTAGGCATTCCAGTATCCAGCTGTGGGGCATTGAGTCATAGGCCTTCTTGTAATCAATCCAGGCAGTGCACAGGTTGGTCAGTCTGGTCTTGCAGTCTCGGCTGATTGTTCTTTCTACCAGTAGCTGGTGTTTTGCGCCTCTGGTATTCTTGCCAATTCCTTTCTGTGTCCCGCTCATGTATTGACCCATGTGCCTGTTCATCTTAGCCCATATGATGCCTGACAGGAGCTTCCATGTAGTACTGAGGCAGGTTATTGGTCGGTAGTTGGAGGGGACCGGTCCCTTCTTGGGGTCCTTGGGGATCAGGACCGTCCGGCCTTCAGTTGGCCATTCCGGGTGTCTCTCGTTAACTAGCAGCTGGTTCATTTGTGCTGCCAGACGCTCGTGGAGTGCAGTCAGCTTCTTCAGCCAGTAGGCGTGAACCATGTCGAGCCCTGGTGCTGTCCAACTCTTCATACTGGAGACCCTTTCTTGGATATCTGCCACTGTGATGGTTACTGGACCCTGTTCAGGGAGGTCGCTGTGGTCTGCCCTCAGATCCTCTAGCCACTGAGCATTGCCGTTATGGGTTGCGTCCTTCTCCCATATGCTCTTCCAGTATTGCTCCGTCTCCAGCCTTGGTGGTGCTGTTCTCTTATTGTTCCCTTGCCACTGAGAGTACACCTTTGCTGGTTCTGTGGAGAACAGCTTGTTTATTCTCCTGCCTTCTATCTCTCTGGTGTACCTCCTCAAGCGGCTGGCTAGTGCACACATATATATATTGTTAAGGTTCAAAAATTGAGGAAGGAGAGTACAAACCACCCTTGGTCCAGAAGCTCTTGGTCAAACAATGATTTTAATGACTACACACGTGTGGGAAGACAACTCTGTACGCGGACAGCAAGTAGTCTTCAACTTAATCAAAGCATGAACAGATATTTTATAGCATCAGGGTTTGATTTACTGACGCCCCTTCATGCGTCACAGATACATTTTATACATAGATCAGATCAACACCACAATGACTTTTAACCCAGAAGATCATCTTCTATTTTCATGGCTGGTACTTTCCGTTCTTGTCTTAAAGTGAATTGTTCCTCTTTCTTGCCGAGACAACAAATCTCTCCTCTAAATAAATCTAACTCATGTGTGTGTGTGTGTTGACCTCACATGCTCTTTGTGTCACCTCTTCACCTACTAACTGTCTGTGTCTCGTCCTCAAATGCTCTTTCTCAATTCACCTGTTGCACTTCTGACCTTTCACCAGAACAGAGGCTCATCCTTATGTGTTACAACCTAACTGAGACTATGTATATGTCCTCTACTAAATAAATGTTTTAACCAAGAACCTCTACTAAAACCTTAATATAAAATGACCTGATATAAGTGTTTTGTAAGCATGTATTGCAATTCCTTCTATGTTCTAGTTTTCCCTCAGCATGTATCACCTGAACAGTCACGTCAGTGAAGCTTAAGACCTTTAAAGAACCTGAACATCAACTCAAATAAGCACAGATATGCATTGTGTACACAATAGTTATAACTGCATCTGAAATACAAAATTAACATCATCATAAACAGCTTAAGGCCATCTTAAAGCTATCTGTTACATTGTTAAAGCCTCGTCTTAGCCTGCTGCTCAAAATAACTTCCTGCTTCTGCAAACTCTCTGCAAGCCTGTTTCCTGTCAGCCTGTGACTTTTAGCCTTTCTGAAAGACACACACTGTTCAACCCCTGAATGCAATATAAACTCCAGATTATATTATTAATGCAATGGTAATAATGATGATTATTTAACAATAGCAGTAAAATAATTTCCCTGCTCCACAATATATATATATATATATATATACATATACATATATATACATATACATATGTATATATGTATATGTATATATATATATATATATATATATATATATATATATATATATATATATATATATATATATATATGTGTGTGTGTTTGTGTGTATACATAAGGTATATTGATAGGTGTCCTGCTCCTGTTAATTATATGTAACACCAGCTACAGATCGAGACATCAGTCACCTTCTATTGCATCATTAATCGTTTTATATTTTGTATTGACTTCAAAAAACTCTACCTACCTTTCAGTTCGCTAGAATCTCTTTTAAGAGGGCAAAACTCACCTCAGTGAAACACACAAAACCCAAGATAAATGAGGACAAACACACAAAAATCAACAGTCTTCAGTCTTTTTAATGGACACCTGGATGTGGTGGGGGATTTTTACATTTGTGAACATGTTCATGCGACCTTCCCAAGGTCAAATTACTCTTAATTTTTTTTTAAGTGTGTTACTTTTTTAGTTAGAGCTAATACCTTTTTCCTTTCAGAGTGCAAAATCCACCTCAGTGGAACGCAGAAACAAAACATTCAAGTAAGGCAGTGTGGTGCTTGTGAAGATACTTTAACTCCTTTCAAGGTCACCTGAATCACCAGGGTTTAAAACTTTTAAGAACATCTTGATGCAAATACTTTGAATTTCCAGGCCTTTATTCTCATGTTTAGCCTGAAAAAACCCTCCAATGTCTGCCAATAGGAATCTTTAAAACTTGGACATTTTGAAGGTTTATTGAATTGAAATGAATTTCATGTTTTACTAAATAATAGCGGTTTTATTGCTGCTTTTAGTTGAAAATGCCTTTCAGCACGCTTATACAGAACATGTTAAAACACTTAGAAAGCATAAACAGATGGTAAACTTCAAACATCGACACTATTTTAAATATGTAACCTTTAGTTGTCGTCGTTTTACAGATAAAGTAAGACACCTTTCAACTTTCAAATCAGTTTCTGTGTGTATAGAAGGCTTCAGTGCAGCACGCTGACGATTTCATTAAAAACACAGTAAAGATCACATGAAATGAGATTTACTAACTTTTTTTGACACTAATTAGATCCTTCATGTTTTGAGTTTGTGTTCAGATTACTCAGAATCATCTGCTCGCAGCGAATACAACATTTCTCTTAACACGGAAAGTATTCCTCTCAACTTGTACTGTCACAGTCGGTGTTGTGCAAAGTAAAAACTGGAGAAAACAGAGAAACTAGTTGAGTTTATCCTGCTGGAAACAATCACCGTAAATTATTAATCGTAGATTCATCGAGGCAAACAAACACTCGGATAATTTACCCCCTTCTGTCGACAGCAACATTATGCTGTGTTGAATTTGTGTTGCCGTGTCGCTGCTCACAGCGTTTTTTCACAGCCCATCTGCCTGCTGGGGATCATCCTGCTCACGTCGATGTTGTTGTTTGCAAAGATCTCTTTGGCTTTCTCGATGGTGGATTCTGGCAGGGTGCGTGTTCGCCCCAGGATCCAGGCGAAGTCAACGTGGAAGAGCCTGAGGATGTCAGTGCATGAATACACCAAGGCCGAATTCACGTAGTCAGTAGACAGGATCCAATAAGGGGAGTAGGGAAGGACTGTGATCAAGACAAAAGTTGTAAGAGTGAAGAGACAAAAGTATCACAGTATTTTATCCTGAAGCTACACATACTGAGAGAAAGTCGTATATCTAATATGTGGCTTATAGAGGCTGATTAATTCATTACATTTCCACTTCATTCTTAACAACTCATAACACAGCCAGTCATTCTCAGTGTTGTCACCAGATGTTGCTCACCGTAGGAATAACTTATTCCCAGCTTGGCTGGATTCTTTATATCCTCTACGACCCCGATCCCTTCGATTTTCTTCATCTCTCCTTTTCTGTTTTATTCCACACAGACAAACTTTATGTTAGACTAAAACGGCTGCACGACATGCAGACATTACCTCCTGGCTCCACGTTTGCACAGATAAATTCAATGGGACTCACAGTATTTCAGAGCTGACCACTCGAATGGAGTTGCTCGTCGTCAAAGTGAAATTGGTTTCAATGCAGCGGCCTTTCTCAAACTGGGCTGGCAGTTTGGCAATTTCAAACCATCTCCCCATGAACTGTGAGGGCAGAAACACACACAGGTTCAAAGACAACTCAGAGCAATGTGAGTGCAGACTATGAATAAATCTACATCTTCATTTATTCAGTTATTGTACTAATGTATGCACATTTCTATGCTATTAAAGGTACTGAAAAGCTTTACTTACACAATACTTTGGGTACTGAGTTGACTTACAACAAAGATTATGCTGAAATGCTGAAAATATATATATATATATATATATATATATATATATATTATAAACTATATAAATAAAAAGTACTTTTAATAGATTAAATTATATTTTTTTCACGTGAAAACAATATATATATTAATAAATTCTTGTTTACCTGTGGTGTAATTATAATTAGTAGTAGTTGTATTTAATTATGTCCATATGCATGTGTCTACCAGCCTCGACTTTTTGGTGCCCACACGATACAGAGACAAATATGATGACAAACACTCCTATCTGCTTCCACCACACACTATTCTGATCTATATCACAAATGCCAGCAATTACTAAACATGTACGTTTTGCTACTTAATAAGAATGTATCATAAACAGTCAGCAAATCTTTGCCATATGAAAATATTTAAACAGAAATCTCTGATAATGTTTGTGGTGTCAGCTTTTTCCTTTTCAAACTGTGCGAGAGAAGAAGGATCTCATGACATTCACGCCTAATGTGTTCAGCGTATTCTGCACAGTCTGCACCGTCACTGGTACCTGTTTAAGGCTGAAGGCGGGTTGAACAGCAGGCTCTGGACACGGGCCCCAGTGGGGAACCTGAGCCCTGATGATGGGGAGGGTGAGTGCAAACACCAGAGCCAAAGGTAGCTTCATGGTAAAGATGTGGCTTTATTACCTAAAGAGAGTATGAAAGAAAAGCAGGTAAGGTAACACAAACCAAAAAGAAACATGGCCAACGCAAACAAGATTACTGCTACATCAACTCAGGTAACATTTTTCTTGGCAGAAATAATCTAATATTAACTAATTTATAGTTTAATCCTTCGCATGTATCTCCACAGATTTCTCTTACCTCTGTGTTCCAGTGGTTCAGATATGTGCTCTGTCTTTATCGACTCTGCTGTTTGAGTTGGAGACGTAGTCCTCTGCGAGGTTTTGCAGTTCTGTGTCGTCAATGGGCGTCTTTGTTTAGAGCCAGCTTTATTTCAGACATGAAGTAAGCTATTAGCAAATTGGAGTCATGGGGGACATACCAGGAGAAACGTAATGAATGTAATAAAATAATCTGGATGCCCTCCTGCCCCAGATGGACACAAAAGTATATATTTTGTTTTGTTTTTTATCAGAGGATTGCTTTAAATGACAAGTTCCAAGGTTACATGATTTTGTACACAGACACACAAGTACTTTAAGACAGAAGTGTTGATCCACAAAATGCAAGCATGCTATACTCATGTGTGTTTATATGAAAAAAATGTACAAAATGATTAGATTTGATCTGATTTAATAATATCTTGTCTGGCAGAACTGAAACCTTCAGATTTGCTGCATGGCCTCGCAAATGGTCGATGGTTTACATATTTACATTTCCTGCTCTTTAATGACTCTCTGTTTCTCTATAGCACCAACAGCATATAATAGCATTCATGGTTTACACCAAGGGTGTCGAAATCACTGTAATGATTTTGTGGGTTACATTTAGCCTGATTTGGTCTTAAGTGAGCCTGATCACTGAACCTATTCCCTAAAAAAAGACACCTGCAAATTCCTTTTCTTTTAGTGTTAAAAAATTCAAGTACGCATTTTATGAACCATTTATTTATAAAACTGATGATGAATACCCCAAGTGTAATTCATCTTCATTTCTTCTGCACTAAGAAATGCTACTGCCATCAGCACGGCTCTTAGGATGTACACAAAAAAGAAATATTACAGAAAAGTTGCTTATTTCCAGCTTTTATTCTCTTGCTAAAAGGCCAAAATTTTCTGTTGATTCAAACAAGTTTTACTCTCTGAGGTGTTTTATGTTGTTGTTACTGAGACGGCTGTTCAACCAAATCTTTGCCTTTCATTCCTTGTACATGCAGGAACTCAGCAGACACACTTGACACACGGGTTCATCCCACCAGCAAACACTTAACAATGGGCTAAAATGACCTGTTTTGGGCACCTATGCACCTGCAACACCTTCCAAAAAGCACTGAATGATTTTTATTTCATGACAGTAACTTCTCCACCAAAGCTGAATTACATATAGTATCATCATGTTGCCTAGCAACCACCAGCAGTGGGGTAAAATGACCCCTTTTATGTTGCATTTGTGCACCTACTTTATAAAAACCTGGAATCATTTTCATTTCATTGACTTTAATATTAATTTTATCTCTTTATATGCTCACTGGTGCAGCTGGTGCACAATAGTCCCCGTTTCTAATGTGGCTCCTTGGGAAGATTAAGTGCCCACCTCTGTTCACAGCCTCCAGGTGGGCCAGATTTCACGCTTTGGTGGATTGGTTCTTTCCCCCTATGTTTGACATCCCTGGATTAAACTGAAATATCTCAGTGTACTGAATGGATTACCAAATTATCAGTTTGGTGTTATTTATGTTATTTCTCTAATTCCTTTCATATTTTATCTATAAAATATCTTGGCTGTATCTTGGTTCTGATTTGCTCAAACGGAAAAGTTGGAACTACTAGACCTCAAGCATGACCTCATGATGATGTCATCATTAGGGAGACCCCTAATTAAAAAGGGGGAAAAAACAATAGAAAAAGTCTGTGAATATCGACTCCCATCTTTTTTGCTTTCTTACGGTTTCCGTTCAGGCTACAAGCATGTAGCATGTAGCCTGCAGCGTCTAAGGAGGAGTGGACCGTCGAGCTAAAATCTGTTAGAACGTGTTTTGACAGCTTAAATTAACTCGTGTACTTTTTGCATTTTCTTGGTAACATTGACAAACAACTTAAAAACTTAAATCCTTCTGAGTTTGTCTTTGTAACAAAAGATCAAACATACACATACACCCAAAAAACTGGTATTAATAATAATAATGGATTGCATTTATATAGCGCTTTTCGGGGCCCTCAAAGCGCTTTACAATTCCACTATTCATTCACTCTCACATTCACACACTGGTGGAGGCAAGCCACAGTTGTAGCCACAGCTGCCCTGGGGGAGACTGACAGAAGCGAGGCTGCCATATCGCGCCATCGGCCCCTCTAACCATCACCAGTAGGCGGCAGGTGAAGTGTCTTGCCCAAGGACACAACGAGCGAGACTGTCCGAGCTGGGGCTCGAACTGGCAACCTTCCGGTTACTCTTTGAGCCACGATCGCCCACAGTATTGCTGTTATTGTTCTGACTTTCTGAAAAGGATTAATTTTCTCACATGTGCTGATAAAGTAAATAATTTGGCATCTTGACAGTGAGCGCCAAGCCTCTGCCAATCCAGTCAATTGATTTTAATATACACAAGCATCTATGCGGACTTGGTAGGGCTTTTTCTTTATGCTTAAAACACGACGAAAGCAAAAAGAGTTTATCATGAGTATCTCTGGTTATACCCTGACATCTAAATATTTAAAATGCTGCAATATTCTGTTTAAAATTCAAAATAGCTTAAACCAAAAGCTGACAGTTACATCTGATGACGGAAGGCTCCCAGACACGGCGTTCTGGCAACCAACAAGGTTAAATTAAAAAAAGGAAAAGATCAAAAGGCTCAATTTCCAGCTAATACACTTCAGAGAGGAATGACTTGTTAGCTGCACTCAGATGCATCAAAGCCTGTTTTCCCAGGATCAAGGCAATAAGCTCGACTGGTCAGAAGATCAAGGCAAAGAATCAGCCT
This sequence comes from Copadichromis virginalis, assembly GCF_057382275.1. Taxonomy (NCBI): domain Eukaryota; kingdom Metazoa; phylum Chordata; class Actinopteri; order Cichliformes; family Cichlidae; genus Copadichromis; species Copadichromis virginalis. The sequence goes on along the minus strand of NC_140635.1, from coordinate 9,032,471 downwards.
CACTGGCAAACTAGCAGCAAGACAGAGAGGGAACGCTTCAAAAGGGTGCATTAAAGATGCAGAATGTAAACACTGCAAAGGGACAGGACGTTCTGGATTTGATTGGGTGCACGTGATTTAAAGTTTTTGTTCTGATAATCTGTGGAGGATAATCCAGTTTCTATTTTCTGTCTTGAGTAAACTGGATTGTCTTGAAGTTTTTCTCTCCCTTTTCACTTTTCACTGTTTACTCATCCTAACACATGCACCTTAACCAGCCACTTAAAGGTGGAGACAAACTCACCACCTCTGTGGAAACACCGACCTCACCGACCGACTTCAGCACCTATTATCCCACATACCCACACACGGGTTTTATAGTTCAGCGGGAATTGAAGCATGTTCCTGACACTGTAAAACTGCATGGTAAAAATGTTGTTGCTAAAGCTCAAATTCAAAAAATAAACTTTAAATCAATAAAATACATTTTATGATATTTTACACATGTAGTTAAAACAAGCATCTTGGACTCAGTTTTGAGTTTTGTGGGTTTATGATTTCTTTTGGGGGTTGAGATGTCAGGGCTCTGTGTGCGGGCAGGTGGAAATGTGGATCCAAATGCAGGACTCCCGAGATGAAATGTAACTGAAAACCACAGCTTTTATTGCTGGCATGAAACAAACACAGAAACCAAGCAGGAACACACAGGCAGGATCTGAGGGTACAACACGACACTGGGTTGAGGAAAACACAGGGCTAATACAGGGTGGTAATCAGGGAATGGGTAACAGGAGGGAGACACAGCTGGGAGAAATTGTGGCTAACGAGACAGGAGGAGCAAAGCTGGACACACTGATATAAGACACAATCCTTCAAAATAAAACAGGAAACAATACACAAGGATGCAGACTAGGAAACACAGACTTAACACGGGCAGAACTAAAAATAAACCAGAATAAGCTGGAACATAGAACATCATCATCAAATAGATCAAGAAGATACCCAAAAAATACAAAATCAAACCAAAACATGAAAACTCAAAATACTGGGTCATAACTGACCCAGAACCTTGACATGAGAGAAGGATTTATCATCATCTGTTTAAGATTTCATATTCCCTGCTGCAATTAAATCTCTTTATTAATTTTACCATTAGTCCTGCACTTTAGATGGTGATAGTTTTTTTCTTTCTTCTTCTTTCCCTTCATGTTTCCTTCTGTCTTTCCATGTCTAGGTCACATGTGTGATTCTGTCTTCTGTTTAGTTACTCCCTGCCTTTCTTTGGCGGTCTTTTGTCTCTTGCTCTGTGGATCTAGTTGAACATACACTGTCTCATCATCTCTAATTCGTTCCCACTGTGTCTTTGACCTGTTGTCCCCTGTGCTCATTACCTTGGAGCAGCCACATACTGAACCACCAGCTTACCGATTAGTAGCTGACAGCTTTAGCCACACAATCTCCCGTCTGCATGCCTATCCTATATCCTTGGGCATTATACTGAACCCCAAGTTGCTCTTGGATGCATTCATCGCAGAGTGAATGTTAGAAAGCACTTAGATAGAAAAAGCATTGAAAGAAAGTGCTTGTATAAATGGGCGAATGAGCCATGTTGTATAAAGTGCTGTGAGTGCCCAGGTAGATTAGAAAAGCGCTGTATCAGAACCAGTCCATTTACCATGTTGTGGGAGTTTCCTCTTGTCCTTTGTCATGTTGTCAGTCTCAGCTGCGTGTTGCCGTGGTTCCCGTTTTCACTTTATTCCTTGGTTCAGGCTTTTGGATTATCCTTTGGACTTCATTCTGAAGTACCGGCATTAAAGGCTCGCTTTCTGTTCGACTGCCACTTTGCTTTTACTGTTTGCTCCCTGTAAAACTGAGAGACAAATTTAGTTGGACTTCTTCCAAAATAGATGAGATTGAAATATTTGAAAAGGTAAACTGCTGTTTTTAACTGTGAAATATAATTGGCACTAGTTTTGCTAAAGTTGCAGTTGAACTCACACTGATGTCAGAAGCCGAGCAGAGATTCCTGCTTATTTTATTTTTTTTATTTTTTTATTTTTTGTACACTACCTGCTTTGATGATAATTATGGTAGATTTAGGGCCAATACTATTCCTGAACCTGCTCTGATTGATATTTTGGCCACTTGAGGGCAGCATGAGGAGCCATAGTAAACAAACAGCTGGGTTTATATACAGCACTGAGTGCAGAGCTGGATGGTGATGTAATGTGTGGCCATGGTCACATGAAATACTGGCTTACATCTGAGGACGCATCAGAAATGTGCTCAAGCTCATGAGTGTTCAGTGCTTTTAATGTGTTAAAAAGCTGAGCAGTAGACTTGTTTTATAAGAATTGTGTCTTTTATTTTGAAAGGCATTTGTTGTGATGCCTTTTGTGCAGATCTTACAGTTACAAAAGTGAATTTCCGACAATATAAACAATAAGAAAAGAAATCCAACATGACTGCTTTTTTGCCTCTTTTTCTTCTAATGTCATGAGTGACAGCGTTACTTTTGTTCATTGCAGAGAAATGCGCTTCTTCAAATGCGTAAGCGTCATCTTCAAACTGCTCACAAATAAATATATTCAGCCCAGAAATTATAAGCTAATAAAAAATTATAATTTGTACCGCATGTTGCTTCTGACGAAGCTTTACCAGAAGCAACATTAATATGATCTGTCAGCATTGCGTGACAGCCGCTGTTATGTGCAGTTCATGTCACGCTGGGGCTCCCGCAGCTGTGCACACAAGCATGCTGTGGGTTAAACATGTGGAAGAGAACACACTGCTCTAACTATAGTGCAATGTACATATGCACTATAGTTAGAGCTTGAGAAAATGTCCTTCTGCTGAAGAACAACAAAGCTCACAAATTTACGTGCAAACTTTCACTGCTGTGAAGCCAGTGCTGTATTCAAAAGAGACTTTGTTTTTAAGTTTGGCAACACATCAACATGACTGGGGACTTTTGGTCTAACAGAAAGAGTATTTATTGAGAGGGGACAATATAGTGAGGGAACACAAAACTGAAATCATTTTCTTTGCTTTAATTGACTGAGTTTGTCTAATAGAGAACAATTATATGGTGTGACATTCACATTCAGGGAAGACTAAAACACTGTCAGCCTCCAGGAGAGTTTGGTGTGGGATCTATGTCATGCCTCAGGGCCCTGCATTCAGAGCCTTTGTATGCTTTGACTTCACTCTTCTAGTCTGAAAATCAGTTGAATGATAGAAAACAACCACAAAGAAACACAAATTCAGTTCTGTATATGTGTGACCGAATACGACTGTGTGTGAGTGGGTTGTGGATTAATCAAAGTTTTAATGGCAGCTCAGTCCAAAACCTCGAGCAACAGAAGAACAAACCACAACAAAATCTGTCAGACACACCAAATATTCCTTTGCTGTTGGGCGTCTGTTCTGCTGCAATAAATTGTCTGTTATCATTATTGTGTCCGACACTTTTTCTCTATCATTAATTTCATGAAATAATTAGAATACGGTCACAGAACATGATCTCAAATCTTCCTGAACAATAATTTAAAAATGAAAGTGGTTGCTTCCCGTTGCCGTCGGCTAATTAAGAAATCTGCATGTTTCTTCATGTTAATGAAAATTAAAACAGGCTCGTCATTTCAGGGATTTAATTGGCCTTAAAAAGACTTTTCTCTTTTTTTTTAAGTCTCATGAAGCAGATTCCTTTCATGAAAAATGACCGAATGGAGCATTCACGGCTAAATTAAATTAAACACAAACACCTCGGGGCCAAGTGATAAAAAACTTAATATGTGATATAAGAAAAATAGCAAAGCACCCTTATTTTTATGTATTTAATCAAATGAAAAACAGGATTTTACCAGCACTTATGGTTATTTTGCCTTTATGCAGTTATTAAACAAATGTGTTGTTCACTGCAATCGACACTCCAGAATTGGAGGAATTTGTCTTTGTTATGTGGAAGTGAAATTGTGGAGCTGTAAAGCCTATATATGATAATGTTTAGTGTTTCAAATAGGGAACAAATTAGAAATATGTAGCCTGTTGTTATTCAGATTCCCATCAATAAAGAAGCTGGAGACATAACAGCTGATGACCTGTGGAGATGAAGTGGGATTAATTAACTGTGCACTGCTTCCCACTTTTATTCAAATATGGAAAACCTAAATCATCAAATGTTAATTTTTCCTTTTTTCTGATATACTTTATGTGCAGTGTTGCCAAGTTTGAAAACAACTTATTTGAGACTGGGGAGTGTTTGGTTAAGCTTATACAGTATGTGGTGTCTTTAACATATCAAACATGGCTGAGATGATGATGATGATGATGATGATGATGATGATGATGATGATGATGATGATGATGATGATGATGAGTTCCACTCTCTGCCAAAACACAAACTAACACAGGTTCACAGGTTATACAGAAAAAAACATCACAGGATCTAGCTTAACTGAACTAAATGAAAACCTTTTTTTTTGAGTAAAGATAAGGTAAATCAGTTAAACTGTGTTTCTTTTATTACTTTATGGAAGAATATCATCATGTTTTGTGGTGCAAGTGTGTAAAAAATCCACCTGTTTTATAACGTTTCCAGAAAACTAGAAAAGATGAGCCCCAGTTTGCTCTGACTTTGGAGAATATTTTTTCAACTCTTGTGTAAAATACTCTAATATTCACCTCCCTCTCAGGTCCGACTGTCATGACAGTAGATGTTAATAACACAGGTGACTTTATTCTTCATAATCAGGTCAAATTTCCTCCAGGACAAGAACATCTTAAATGTGCCTGCTGGCATTAGCACTTAGCTGAGAGAACCACTGTGCCGAGCATCACCAGCTTTTGGACTCTGGTTGGATTGCAAAGAATAAAAGTCTCACAGTTTGATCTTTCAGTCTCAGACGATTTAAATGAACAGCTCTGAATCAAAGGGCAGCTCTGCTGTAAAATGCTTCGGACGGCGGTTTGCAAAACACTTTCTCCAGAGATGTGATGCAATTTTTCTGTCTGAAATGAGACTTGGAATATCTCGAGACAACAGTTTTATTTTCTACAAGGCCAATCACAAAGCAGACTGTAGATAAAAGTAATAATTAATCATTTAATATTCCGAAATGAGCGCAGCAATTTATCACGATACACTGCTGTTTTCAATCATTCTTCTGCTCCATGTAAAGATCTCTAAATTTTAAATGTTTTTAATTAGTTTTTCAAGCCCTGCTGCTCCCTGTCTGATTCTTTTATGTAAATCCCTTTTATGACAAACCCGCAAAAACTACGTCAGCCTCAACCCACCTCCTGTCTGAGTGCATTTCAAGGCACTCAAAGCCCTTTGTTAAAGAGATGAAAAGTGAGTCCAGAAGCAGAGAGAGCTGCAGTGGGAGCAAAGCGTCCAGAAAAGCGGGGACACCTGAGCTCGGGTCGTGTTTTTCACACACCTGTGTGTGCTTGGCGAGAGGAGATGCAGTAAGCACCGACCTCATGCTGCACTTTTGTCTGAAGGTGGAAAGACTGACGCTGGCTGCAAAATCTGTTTGATGTCGGATGAGGACACAGACACTCTTCATCTTACACGTCATCTCAGGTTACCTGAAAATAGCCTCTTTAGAGTCTGGGTCATTTCATGATTCAGTATGATGATATGTGTTTTACAACATCCCAGAGAATCTCTGTCAGATGTAGTTCAGTAGATGAAACAAATGTCTGCCTGGACAGAGCCACTCTATCACTAAACCTTTAGCTCCGCTTTAAGGGTGTAAATAAATTTGAATCACTGGTTCTTTTCATACAAATCTTCATTGTGTTTCCTCTCCTTGTTGCATGTTCCCACACTCGGTCTCCTCATTTATGACCTTTCAAGCTGTTGCTGGTCCATGCCTTTGTGCCTTTGTCTGCCACCCTCATAATAATACATATACTGTATTTTGAGCAGTGACTGTGCCCCCCAGTCTCCTGTGTCTCGTTCCTCTTTTCCTGTGAAACATTTGCAGTTGTGCAGGGCTGCAGTTAGCAAGTATGACTTCCTGGATATCAGTTCTTTTCATTTTTATTTTTATTTTTTTAGTGCCAGGCAGCCTGTTTCCTCTGCAACTGGAGAAGTTTATCATCAGTTTTCTGTCAGAAACAATAATTTCACAGACATGATCTTTTCCATACCAAACCACAGGGTTGTGCCTCTTTTTGTCTGGATTTAATTAAAGTGAAAATTAAAACAGCTAAAAGTCAGACTTTCTTTGTGTCACAGTCACTGGGCCATTGACACACTTTTGGCTTCATCACTGTTTTGTCTTGAGTTTGTTTCTTAGTTGCTGTGTTTAGTTTTTGTTCCCGTTGCTGCTATGTTTATTGTTTATAATATTCCTTCTTTCAGTTTACCTTGCCTCCTTGGTGTTCCCCATGTGTTGTCAAGACTCAGTCAAGGATGTTCCCCTGTTTAGTCACTTCCTGTTTTATTTTTGTAGCCTTGGTCTCGTGCTTTTTCTATTTAATTTTACTTTCCTGTGTCTCATTATCCCTGATTTGTTCCCGTTGTGTCTGCCACCCGTTTGCCCCGTGTGTCACCCTGTGTCAGGGATCCTTTGTTCCCTACTTCCTAGCTCCCCCACATTTATTCCTTCAACTTGAATAAAAGCTTGTTTTCTTTTGACGCCTACCTGTGAGTCAGCATTTGGGGTCCTTTCCTCCATTACTAAATATGCATGAAGTTTCATGCAGGTTAGTGTCTTTAAGGTGCCTCACAGATTAGGAAGGCAGAAAAATATGAAAAATATATATATTTGAGGAACTAACAAATGAAACCATGTTAAGTAAAATCAAGTTTAAAATAACAGCTCAGTTTAAAGTCCAGGTTTGTGTTGTCTCTGTTTCTGTAAAATGTGCAGGAAATTAGGTTTTATGATCACATTTTGGGGAATAAATTTTTTAAAATATTTATAGGTGCAAATATAAGCAGCTGCTAACTTATCATTTTTTGAGTGTAACTTCAGTAATTTTGATTTTCATCTTCATATTTGTTGTCTGTCTTTCAGGAAAAAATAAATGTGAAGGAGGGAGCAGTGATCCAAGAGATCCAACAAACCCAACGATGTGATTACATGACCAACCTGTTACTGTTTGAACAGAGTATTTATTTGAACAGGTGCCAGCGCTCACACTGGCCCCCTATCATGACACAGAGGTGGGACCCATGATCGATAATGAAGTGATGCAAGCATTTGAATCTTTAAAAGAACCTCAGAGGCTGAGTTCTTTCACACAGCTGATTACCTGCAAATAAACAGTCAGTGGCCGTGATTCTTTGTTTCTTCTCTACATTTATTCTTTCTTTTCACATCTCAGGCTCTTTCTGTCACTAACTGACACTCACATCATGTTTTGCTCAGTGAACTCCAGCATGAACTCTTGCTGTTTGTTTTTTATTCTCTGCAGGTTGAGGTGAGAAGATGAAGCCTGCACAGGTGGTTGCATTGACTCTACTGTCTGTTGTTGCGATCGGCGCTCAGGTCTTGAGGTTGGGCAAATGTCCCCAGCCTGCTGTTCAGGCCAACTTTGACGCCAACAGGGTGAACACTAAATTTTTTCCTCTTCTACTGTTTATGTTGTGGGACATACAGATGATATCTATACACCTGCTTTTCCTACAAACACAAAATATTAATTACAGGCTCTCCGAATCTCGTGCTTCCTCTGCAGTACATTGGAAAATGGTATGAGATCCATAAGTTACCCACAAGCTTCCAGAAAGGCCAGTGTGCCACTGCTAACTACACCCTGTTGAGTCCTGGAGTCATCGAGGTCCTGAACACTGAG
>NC_140635.1:9009415-9024580 GCF_057382275.1 Copadichromis virginalis | reverse complement strand
AGTTCTAATTATGATTTTAATGAGAGGCTGTTTTGCATGATACCTGCTGAGCTGAAATTAATGTTTTTCTTGGCGGAAGGAAGTCATGACGGTCTTGTTTCAGTCTAAGCATTCAGAGGAAACAGGTGAGGAACATTTAGAAAATTAGTAGATATAAAATATCCGTTATACATTCCACCAGTTTCTGCAAGTCAAATAAAAAACTTTTTCTAAAAACTTTTTGGAGTCCTTGAAACGCCACACTGACCAGAGGCAAAACTACTCAGCTTATTGAATCTTATCTTAAGGCATTGTGTGTGTGGTCTACAACTACTATAGCAGCAGTTTTCACACATTTTGTGCAAAAAGGAAAAGTCAAAATTACAAAGCATACCTGATTTATATTTGTGCAAAATACACAGATAATCTATGTCATGGGTGTCAAACTCATTTTACTTCTTGTGCAACATACAGCCCAACTGGATCTCAAGAGGGACACAACAGTGAAAAACATTTATTTTCTATAATAAGTGTAAAGGAACAGGAGCATATTCTGAAATAGTTCACATTTTAATGAGACTCGCATTTACAGAATGGCTGAGATGTCTTAAGAAAAACAAATGCATTTACAAGAAAGTGTCTGAATGTCGTATGTTAATGCCACACAACACTGAGTGAGTCTACTGTCACTGAACAGAGATCACAAATAAAAAATACAACATTATTTTATGTGAATTTTACCATTCAATTTGTCTAGCTCTAACAATATGTTTAATTGTCCACGTATTTCACTTCTGTGTAACATATGGGGATACAAAAAACACATGATTAAAAAAAGTGTAAGTAATGGCTTTGCTTTAGGTGCCATCATGTGGGATAATTTGGACCCTCTGGCAGGTCACTTCTGGCCTCATGTTTGATACTGTGTCTTTTTTGGCACGACAGCAGTTCTTCTTTTGATTGTATACTCGGGTGACAGCACCTGGGCATGACGCCTGCAATACTTTTGGTTTCTGTGCAATAACCTTAATTTAACTTTTTTTTCCATTAGACAGTATCATTTTGCTACCTCTGGCTCTGGTTTGGCACTCTTTTGAAGGCTTACTTTATTTTCCAAGTGCCTCTTCACATTGCTTGGCTCAGTGTTAGAATTATTGAGGTTTTCCCAGCAGATTGTGGACTGAGGGCTTCTGACCAGTTGAAGCACTGGTGGTTTCTTTTAAGAAATTTCATTCCCCCACCTCCCAAATTGTATGTCCTTCTCACTGATAATTAGCCTTTGATGCGTCACAGTGTAATATGCCATTCATCCTGCAAGTGTCCGAACAGATTTGGATTCTCATTAACACAAGTTTTGTTCCAACAATATAGGGCATAAATTTAACTTTGTAGTTTTAAAGCAAAATTAAAATGTATCCTTTACTTTATGCATCCATGTACGTAACAATATAAAGTGCAAACGGCACATCATCTGGGAACCTCTGTCCTAGAATTGACAGTTTCAGAATTACTCATAACCAATTGTAAGCCATCACTGTACTGTGACTTTACAGTCTACAGTCTACAGTGTGTACATGTTGGAGCACCTATAAGTGATATATTTAACAAAAGAGCATGTTAGTGTTTTATAAGAGTCTCCTAATGTGGTAGCCAGATCAAAATGATTAGTGAGACCCGTTCAGGTATGGAAATGATCTTCTTCCATACTAGCAAAAATAATTTGAAGTTCATGTTACTGCACTGATTGTTTTTCCCACTTCTTCCAATTCTCCATATTCTGTTTTCATACTGCATGAACCACAAGGTTCCACTGTAACACTCTGAAGCCCCTAACCTTCACCAAGCCATAAAAAAACCTCAGTCAGATCCTTCTTCCTGCTGTTCTGCTGATGAGAAAAACAGGCAGCAACACCTCTTGTATGTGTAATGACTTCAATCTAAAGTGAGATCACATCCTGGTAACAGCTGCTCTCAGAATACGGGAAATTAAAGCACAACATTTAGGCAATGTATGGAATTAAGTGAAGCCTAAAATATCCAACTTTATGTCCCATAGCTCCAAACAAAAGTACATTTAAAAAAGAAAAAAATCAGAATTCACCTTCTGATACCAAAAGAAGACGCCTCATTTCCAGAGTGGATGTATCTCTGAGAACTCTAGTTGATTACCTTAAAAGCATTAAATTAGATGTAAAAGCAAAGGCTTGCACCCAGTTGAAGAAAACCTGCCATGTGAAGTAGAGCAGCGCTGATACAAGAGTTAGACCACCCACTGTAGCATACAGCAGGCTCTGAGGCAGGCTATGGAAATCGCAAAGTCATTTTCCATCTGCTAAATGACATAATTTCACATCACTTACACAGTACAGACTGTTTTCGCATAAATCTCCCGACCATATCCAGACAAGTCTGGATATAAAGGAGGTCTAAAAGTAATTAAAATCAAGATGCATGATTAACTGCAAAGCATGCAATTAAAATCAAGCTCTTGACAAAAAGAGTCATTCAAACAGAAATGCAAATAAGAGCATCTAGAGATGATCATGTGCTGGTGAAAACTATAATATGCGGGGCTTCAAAGAACTACTAAAAGAATCTCGAGGTGTGTTTGTTTTGTTAACTACCAATTCCAAGTTCAAGATGTTAATTTGCAGCACAAATTAGATATGCATTTGTACTACAACAGGGGTTAATTTGAGTTAATTTGAGTGATAACTGAACATATGAATGTGTACAATCTGTAGTCAAGAAGTCAGATGTTTGTTTTATGGTATTCTTGTTGTTTGAATGCTGTGGCCAATCAGGTTGCATGCAGGTGAAATGTCTGTGTCGAGACTGCTGAAATGCAACTGATTGATTTAGTTTTTATGAGCATTTTAAAAAATGTGTCTGGATTTCTAAGCAAAGACTGAAATCATGGTCCCCCAATATCTGGCTGGCTCTACCTGAAGTCCCAATAAATTGGCTGCTTACCCCAGAGGCTGATTTATTTTACTATAACACTGTAGAAAACGACTGCACAGGAGTCCCATCGTGTAAAAACCCAGCATTTTTTCCAATAGGAATGGCAGAAAAATATGTCATGTACAGAAACCGTCCAGATCTAAACTGCATTTAATAACTTTACAAATAATATTTTTCTTTAAATGAATTCAATATCTCTAAAATATTTTGCCACTAGTTCAGATTAGTGCCTTTACTTCACTTTGGCAACCGTTTTAAAAAGAGAAAAATGTACGACTACTATAAGGCACATGCTTCTGCCAAATGGCATATGTTACCATAAAGCTAACAGCCTTGATAGTGTGACAGGAAGCAGCAAAAGAGCTGATGCAGGGGTCTGTGTTCAGCTGGTGTTCCAGCATTTTTAAAGGAGACCTATTGTGCTCATTTCCAGCACCATATGTTTATTCTTACACTCTCCTAGAGCAGGTTTTTCTAATTGACTTTTCAAAATAATCCTCGGTGCAGCAGCTGAGTTCATCATCTGTCTGATTTGGGACATTTTAAGACATCCTCCCACTTTAAGGTCATCATCTCTTTAAGCCATCTTTCTTCTGATTGGCTGCCTCTCCCACCTGTGGATGGGGGTCATTGTGCTCTGGGTCAGAGTTAGAGTTAGTTAGTCAGAGCCTGAGATAAGAATATTAGGGATATTTGAATTCACTGATATCATGCAGAGCTGAAAAGAGACAAATATGAAGTATTTTGAAATCAAGCTTTTAGAGAAATCAGAACTTTGACCCATTTGACCCCATATTTGACATACACATCCATTGTTTTAACAAGGACAAACTTAAGGTCTCATTATATATTAAAAACGAGGTACAATTTTTGGCATTCATACTTGAAAACACAGAAAACTGTTGAATTTCTTGATCAGCTGTGGATTTTCTAAAGCTCTGAATTGTCATTATTTGAGGTGTATATTCTACACGTTGTGACATGAATGCATAAAATCATGTTGTGATATTATATGATGCAATTGTACAGTGTAGGAATAAAACATAATAACCACTTAGCTTTTAAATATGAAGTAAAAAAAGAAATTACTTCAACATATATTTTGTTACATGAAGTATTTTCATATGAGTGAATGTGAAGCATGGTTTGCTTTTGGACATACGGATGAATTTTAGCCAGCATGCAAAGGATGAACATAGCTTTTAGTTTTGAAAAGTGGAAGTCTTAATCCTGTGAAAGACCTTATAAAATATTTAAAAGAAACCTAAGTAAACCTATGTACTAAGCACTTTGTCCACATGAGATTAAGTGTATCTAAGTGATGCAGACTGGGCTAAAAGATGAACTTCCCAGTGCTCTAGTGAGAATTTGCAGGCAGAGAGCTGTTGGAATACTCTCAACACGAGGCGAACTAACTAGATTTTCATTAGCTTGCAATAGTATTCAAGTTTATTATCAAAATTTAGCTAAAAATGCTATAAATAAACAGAAACAGCAACTCCTAACTACTATCCCAAGTTCACAGATGTGAAGAACATGATTATTATTCATTTTTAAACTACAGAAGAGCACTTTCAGGCTTAAAATTGTTAGCTCCGGGCTATGGATGATATTACACTCATTATCAAGGATTTCCAAGTTGCCAAAATGCGTTACAATTTCTGCAGTGTGTTATTTTATACACACACAACTACAACGTGTATGTTCACAGGTGCATTGTTCAGTAACATATTTATGTCTTAGTCGTATTACAGATCTGTCACTCATTGCTTGGACAACCTAAAAATAAAGAGGGCTCTGCACTCACACAAAGAACGTAGCTAACTGAGAGTTTGCTGCTTGAATGCAGTGTGAAACATCTTCCAGCACAGTGTCTGGTTTTTAGCAGGGTGTTGGCACTGGGGGAACAAATATAAACTGGCACAGGACCATGTATGGCTTCTATAGTCAACTGTATCTTTAACATGTGGCCTTGGATAAGTATGGGATAGAAATCGGCTTTAGTTAGCAGCATTAAGTTTAGCTTTGAGCCATTGTCAGCTAGGTGCATCATTTATCATCAGCCTGACATCCAAGTGTCCTAGAACACGGCCTGTATTGGGTCAAGGCATTTTGGCCATTTGGGATCATTTGCACTGCCACCCTCCATTTTGAGCAGATTTTATTTATATTATGAACCAGGGCAGAAACAAGTGAATATGCTGCCATCATTTCCCAATAATGGTAGGAATTGTCAATAAATAGTTGAATTTTCAGGGTTTTTTGTGTGTGAATGTTTTATATTTCATCTCACAGATGTAGACTAAATTTTATAATAGCAAATTAGTTATGAATCCATCTTTAAATTATATATCAACATGTTGTACATAAATATAGCAGAAAACAATCATTTGCTATGTGAAGACATGGCGTTAATAGAGATTACACACCCATTCTGTATTTGTTGTAATCTAAGCTTTAGTGTTGCATGTTTTAGGTTTTAGTGTACCAATGTATCATGTGTTTACCATGAAAGTGCATGGCAGCGCCTTCTCTTGAGACTGCCGGCACTCCTCACATTCATGATGTGAATAAATCAATTTTATTTTCACTGCACTGCAGCTCTGAAAGTTTGCAGACATTATCAGACATTCACGGCGCAGAGCTATATGTAAGAACGCAAATGTCCAATTTAGATGGATGGAACATTAAATGGACCTTACTCTGCATAGGCAGGATAGAATAGAAAGCACAAGTCGCTACAAGAAGACTAACTAGTAGAAATCTTATAAGAGGATGGGGCTGGGCATGGAGGACCGATGGGGTAGTGGATAGTCAGTTTGGGAAGGCTGGGGAGGGATTCTGGGTGGAAGTTTAAGCGGCACCTCCCTTTGGCAGTGGAGCAGCACTCTTACTAGTCCATGCAACCCTGAGGGTGAGGATGTACACAATGCTTTTGTCGGACAAGAAAGGAATTTCACTTCATGCCGGCACTCCTCACATCCATGAAGTGAATAAATCAATTTTATTTTCGCTGCACTGCAGCTCTGAAAGTTTGCAGACATTATCAAACATTCACGGGGCGGATCGCAAATATCCAATTTAGATCTATGTCCATATACCATTTGCATGGTCACTTTTACAGTGTCTGATTTATCTCATGTGACAAAAATAGTAGAATGCTATGTTTAGTGTGTCCTGTATAATCTACCCATCTCATAAACCAAACTGGAGTATTTCCACTGGTGAGAAAGTGTTTCACAATGACAATCTCCAGGTATTCAAATTGGATTTGCCAAATTTTGTGTGAGGTTCATGAGAGAAAACAACTAAAGAGTGACACCCCGTGAAGCCAAAACAAAAATAAGAGCAGTCAAAATTAGTGCGGTTTTTCAGAGATGAAGCTGCAACACTCAGACAGAAATAGTACAAAAAAATAAAATTTAAAACATACAGTTACAAAGGGTTTCACAATCTGGATAAAATACACACATCTAGTGCACACACACACACACACACACACACAAGCATTTATTCTTACATGCCTGCTTAAATGCAAACAAACGTGCACGGCACACGTCCAGTCAACCCGATGGGCTAAAACACAAAAACCAGAGGTGCTAAAATCTCCAATCTGTGTGCTCGATTTAAAATAAGTGCATGAAACACTTCAAAGGTGAATCAACAAGGCCGACTGCTATAATATTTAAGCAGGGGCCAGCACATGCAATGCTCTGAATGTGATTAATGCAATTTGTAGACAGTTTATTGTAGACTTTAATGTACAATATCAATATACTGACTGTGCTCAGAAATTAGGTCAAATATTAATTGTACTCTTAGTTATTAACTGTTTATTTCAGTTAAAGAAAACACATTCAATACATTTGGAAAAGTCTCATTCTGAGTCTTTCTTGTATGTCATAGGCAGGCTGGTGCAGAGGTTAAAACTGTTGCTTGCCACTGGGGTGTGGTTTTCTCCCACAGCGTAAAGACTCATATTTTAGGTTAAGTGGCGATTAGAAATTATCCAATACATGCAGATGTGAGACAGATGAAGCTTTGACTGGTCAGTATGGCTAGAAAAGTGCAATACAAATGCAACTCCGTCTCCAAAATGTACGAACGAATAATAATAAAACAATATTTTAAAAAGTTATTGACTATCCCTGTACCCAAGGGTTACATCTTACACCTTTTATTGAAAGGACACTATTTGTACAGTTCCATTGAGTTATAAAAATATCACCAGTGTTACGACAGACCACAAGGGTGAGCCCATCAATGCTACAATGTCAGTATATTGTCACAGACGTGACACGATGATGTACTGCTAAAGCTTTGCTGTTTTGGTTTTTGAGGTGCTGGTGCTCTAGTGTAGTGTCCAGCAATTATAAATTTTGTATATAGTACATTTCATGTGTTCCAGTGCTCAGTAACTGGGAACCACTGGGCAACCAGTGCTGGTTCTGCTCCTGTAAATGAGTACAAACAAAACTGTGAATGGCTTTGAGCAGGTTACAACACTTCCTCATCAGTGAGTGGATCTCTGGGACGGCACGATGTCCCATCACTCCTCCGAATGAGGGATCCCTCAGAGTGCAGCATGCCACAGTTGGCACAGGAAGGCCTGAGCCCAGCACATTTAATTAGCCAAGCTGTCTTGGCATTGGATGGGAGGGGGACACACACACAGTGACGAGTCATCAACATCACCAAGGGTGCGGTACTGCTCGCTGCCATACTGCACATCTAAAACTTAATGGCAAAGGGACGCATGGGTATCAATACAAACAAAATATGGGAAAACTGGGAAAGATAGAGCGGTAATTGCAAATCGGTTTAGCAATGCAGCAAACTTCAGCACAAGCAGTGTCTGACCTTTCCTGCAGAAACATAAAAGGTGTGGCTCCTTCAACATTTAGTGCATTAAACACTTGTGGCAGTGGGAGACAGACCTCACACTCCTTAAGTCTGTACTTATCATTCAAGCCTATAAGCAGCACTGAATGAAAAAAAAAAAAGAGTGTTGCTATGAAAAAAAAAAAGGAAAGTTAGGAGAAACAGTTTGGAAGAAACCATTCTGACATCCCTTTTCTCTAGCTCCCTGCATGTGAGGAGCCCACCCCACCTCAGCTGTAGTGAGGAGAGCCCAGTCCAGGCAGCCAGCAACCAGCGCGTCTCTGCCTACCAATAGGCATGCTCGGCTCAGGCTCTGTGCAGTGCTCTCAGTCTCAGCAGCTGAAGCTGGGCGCAGGGGAACTGCAACGGCGGCGCCAAGCATCTTCCCAGGTATGCGTCTCTCTGTTGCTACGCCCTTATTCTGTTTTTGCAGTGTTATGGCATCCTTGCAGCACGCTGGTTCCCGCTTTGCCGACACTGGTAGATTTCTAGGGAGGGGTTGCTTATCCTTTTTTTTTCTTTTTCTATTTTTTGTGTGTGTGGCTCACGTAGCCTTCGTGGTAGCGCAGGGCAGCGGGTCTTGGTAAACACTCGCATCTGCAAAACCTCCTCGTTAACCGCGCGTCAACTTGCACACACCTCAAAATGTTCGCCCTTCGACAGAACAGCGCCGAGCCGCCGCTGGTGCTGGCAGCGAGGCGGGGATGTGCGCTCCCTGCTTTACTGCGTGCATTTCTCGGGGAATTTTTTGCAATGGGGTTATAATTTGGCCAAGCGGCTTTCGTCAAAACATGACCGCTGACTATATATTCAACTCAAGGTGCGTGCAGGTGGAGGATTTTTACCCCCCCCTCCCCTTCCTCTCTCTGGAAGGCGCTGGACTTGCGGCACTGGGTGAAGCAGGTAGCCTACTGGGAGCTGATTTGAAAAATCATTTCATAGCAGTCAATTTTATGTAGGCTGTGCCATATAACGCTGCAGTAGGCTATAGCAGGGCTATAATAGGTCATGCTGTATGCATAATGCACAATGCATCCGTCTATCTATCACAACCTTGATATTTTATTGATAACTGTGTGTTATGATAAAACGGCTCTATTTTAATCATGATTCATTCATACAGTGAGTTATCCAGGGAGAATGATGGTGAGGGAGATGTTTTTTTCCCCGGAGAATCTGATGGACATAGTTATCACAGGGTGCTCTTAATTGCAAACGTGCTGAACTTGTGTTTTGAATGAGTTTGCATAGGCTAAGCAGTTTTTTTTAATGATTAGGCTGATCTGTGGCGCTGTGTTTTCCCTGTCACTAGGTAAGATGTAGGTACACTCCCTTAGCAGTTAGGGTGGTGCTGCCTGCTAGTGCTGATGCGTTACAGTAACCACTACCTGTGCATGCAGTCTTCCAGGCCTGGCTGCACACCGAGGGGTGGTGGTGGCGGGTGGAGGGGTGTTCCTGGAGGATTTTTAGGTGGGAGGGTGGTCAGTGAGATTGGATTTATTAAGTTAGAAGTGAATTCATGCACCAGCCTCCAAGTTAAAGTTGTGTTTTTCAGACAGTGAAGTTATCAACAGACAGTCCTCACATAAAAATTGTTCAATGTTTCCAAAAGCAGAAAAAGGACTTCTCTCGTTATCAGCTAACGAATGACCCTCAGCAGCAACTTTTACATTAGCTGACCTTACTTTTTCATCTTCCTGGCACAAACCTTTCATACCCATTGGTGTATCAGTGATGTTTATGTTAAAAAATATATCTTTGTTGTGATTATTAATCATAGTTTTGTTGTTGCTATGCAAAAAAAAGTCTCGTGCCATATTTCCACTGCAATCATTTGGAGCTGTGACCTTGTCAAAAAAGAGCCACCATGTGTCTAGCTCGCTCTGGTTCTCTCTGATAAAACTCTGTGTTAAAGGAAGCTACTTTTCTATATCAGCCCGTCCTCACGGATCTGGATTTGGCTGATTCAAGAAGCTCTCGAGTTGATTTTTGCTGCATTAACCACACTACCTATTCGCTCCACTTGAAGAGCCAGTAATAGTTGGAGGACTTTTACATCAGAATATATTTCAGCATGCTGATTTTGAATGTTATTTTGGGCTCTGTTTAGCCTTGTTTAGTCAGTGAAGTTTCAATGACATTAATAAATTGGCTAATCAATTTTCACTCCTGTTGTCCTTGAAAATATGGTCCCATACAGTGTGGTTTTAAAGTGGGGATTTCCTGCTGGGCTCTTTGCATCTGGACAGCATTAATTATCCCGCAGGATTTGGGCTGATATGAAGCATTACACTGAATAGTACAGTATAAAATAAGCTCACACACCAGGGGTAACTCCTAACTGCAAAGTGGACAAAGTTATGGAGGGAAAATGTTAAGGTCACATTAAGGTCAAGAGGAAAAAAGAGGAAAAGAAGAATTTTCCAAATGATTTGAATGCAGTGATTCTTTATGGAATGCGTGCTGGGTGTCCTACAGTAACATTGCACTAATAAAGTAATTACAATTCAAAATATTGTTAGAGCGTGCTTATTTATGTAACCATAGTCCAGTTTGGAGCTAAATAAATTATTTTATCATTTAAATTAATGAACGAAAAAGTAATAGAATAAATACAGGGCTGATATTGACACAATTTTAAAAAACAAAAAAACAATTTGGCATTGTAAACAAGATTTTGTTGTAATAAATGAAACTTACTTTTAGCTGTCACTGACGCTATTTTGTAATATTTAATATAAAATGAATGTTACACAACAGATAATACATCAAGCTGACCTTGTTAAATGCCATCTTACTTGTCAGCAAACCAAAACCATTAAGCTGATATATCAATCAAGTATATTTAGAATGAATTAAATAATTTTAATGAAAAAAGGCAGAGATTTGCAAGCTTTAGCTTCCCAGATGGATTTCAAACTGATTCCTTGAGAATGAAATAATATAATGATACAATTTTCTCTCTTAAGCTGTCTTTAACACCCTTTGATGTAAAAAACAAAAAACAAAAAACAAAACCTGTACAAAGCTGTAGTGTTTATATGTGGACTTAAATTGATTATCAGCTGATATTAGATATTTCATGATTTATCAATATCAGCCAATAAATTTAAATTTAAAAAGTAAAGAGGAGATGAGTGAAGCTACCTTCAACCATGTTAAAAGGGTTGTTCAGCAGAGGGCACTCTAAAGCTTCCCTGTGGCAAAAAATATTTCAAACACCAAAAACACAACAGCCAGCTGACCCAAGCAAAGTGTAAACAAGTGAATAAACAACTTCAAATAAGAAATATTAGGGAAATCTCTGTAGGTTTTGTGTGTCTGCAGAAAGAAAAAAATGTATCAGCTGATTGGAATATACAATTTTTTAATTGCAAAAAATATTGGTGCCAGTATTGGTCTTAAAAAGCCTTTGTTGACTGAGCTCTAATATTTATTGAGAATACTGAGTTGCTTCCAAAAAACAAGAAAGAAAAAAATCTCGGATTGTAAGATTAAAAGATATGTGATGGCCTTTTATGACATAGTCATAATGTTTTGGATAGAAGAAAAGCAGCAATTGTCCGTTTTCTGAGATGAGTCAAGATGCATCACTAATATAAAGAAGCTTATTTTCATCTTATATATGATGAAAATAATATAGTTTTATTAAAAGTTATAAAAAAGTGCATTTTTCTCTCGCACACTGCACAATTTTCTGATAACGTCCATGGAGACCCTGTAAATGCAGTGTTTGTGCCTTGCAAACTATTATCGGTCAGATGTTACTCTGTCTGCACATCTTTGATTTAGATTAATTCTTTTGTTTTTTACTTTGTCACATGACCTCCACCCTTAATCTATGTTAATATAAACATTAATGGAGCTGCAATTCAGCAGTTTCCAGCACAGAGATAAGTAAATGTGTTTGGCTATGATCAATTCCTAGATGAGCTGTGTATATAAGTATATTTTAACACCAACATCTTTGATCCAACAGCACACTTGTCCTTTAAGTGACACCTTCATAATGGAAAGTGAGCCACTATTCAAGTCTATGATTTGCCAAAATGCTACTGTGTGCAAAGCCTTTGATCACTCTGTTAATGTTTTATAAGCCATCCGTTGTCATCTGCAGGCAGGACTATGGAAGCCCGTTTCTGCCACAAAAAAAAAAGGATTCATAACTCGAAATTATTTTCTCAAAATTTCGACTTATTAACTCAAAATTTTGACTTATTAACTCAAAATTTTGACAAAAGTAACTCGAAATTTCGAATTAGCGCTGCCAATCAGTAATCTACGTGAATGACGTCATTTCCTTGTTACCCGGAAGCTGACGCCCTCAGGTACAAATGCTACAGCTAAGCTACCATTATTACATTCAGTCATGAATGCACAAATTGCTGAGTATTTTCAGCGTGGCTTCAAAAATGATGAAATCCTTGTGTTATTAGCTGAATCACATGGCGTTACTATCAGCAAACGTACTTGCGAAAGCGCCAATTTGTTGCGATCCGGTTTTGAGTGTGTGTTACTCTGCGCCATGTGCTTCCGGGTAACAAGAAAGTGACATCATTCACGTAGATTACTGATTGGCAGAGCTAACTCTAAGAAACTCTAAGAAAAGTAACTCGAAATTTGTTTCTCCAAATTTGGAGTTACGTTTCTTGAAATTTCGAGTTAATAAGTCAAAATTTCAAGAAAATAACTCGAAATTTCGAGTTATGGATACTTGTTTTTTGTTTTTTTTTTAGAGGCAGAAACAAGCTTCCATACAGGACAGACTGTTACAACCACTAATTAATATATCAGACAGGCAGGTGTGGTTGTGCATTCACATGTACACACAAACAAATGAACAAACTAACAGACAGTGAAATTTACATTACATTCGAGCACCAATACAAAAGCAGTCTTATTTATTTCCTACTTGTTGCTGTTTGTTTTGAGCTAAAAATAAATAACTGGTTTTGTACTGAAGTACTGTCATGTTAGAATAAGTTTTTAAGACATTTTTAGGACTAAACTCCCCAGTTTCTGCTTTTTTTTCTCTTTTTTTATTTGTCTCGATTTTTCTAACAGAACAAGTAAGTCGAAGACTCACCTTTGTGATTTAGTGTGTGATAATCTAAACACGCCATGTGAAAAATAGCGTCTAAATCATTTAAATGTCATACTCATCATTACTCAGAATATCATGGGTTATTCATACTCTATACTATGACACCAGGCTTGAGCCTAATCGGCATTTCTGGCCATTTTCTGACATTTTCCACACTCGTAAATTGTTGATTTACTTAGACGGTAATCATCATTTAACTTGTTAATGAAAATAATCGCCTTTTTATGCTTTATAAAACTCATCAAAGTATTCTGCTTTATAGAAATTAATTAACCACCACAACATTATGAGAGAGTTTTGGAAAACCGAGAAATGTTTTTTTTGCTTTTTTTGCTGATTTGTGACGATGGCTATACCTTTGCATGGTGATCTAGAAAGTTTGGGGCTTGGTTGATTTTTAAGCCAGCAATGTCTTTGTGAGAGAATATATATGAAAAAAAGACAATATGATGTGACCATTGGGGCCTTTTTCTAGGGAAGAGAAATCTAAGAGAAATTAAAGAACATACATGATAATAAGCGACTGGAATCAGAGCAGTAAAAGTTAAAACATTAAAATACTGTTAGTATTTAAAAAAAATTTTTTTAATTTTTTTTAACGTTCACATTTTTATTTAAAGTTCACATAATTTTTTATTGTTGACGCTGCAACTCAGACTTCATCTTTGAACTATAGTTTAAGAGTCAAGACCTAAATCAATTTAATCAAATGCCATTAATGCATCAAATTTTTTTCTGATGCCATTAGGATGTAAGAAATCTGGCAACCTTCACACTGTGTGTGCTCACACACAGCACAGGCATGCGGGAAAGAATCAGAATCAGAATCAGAATCAGAAAGGGTTTTATTGCCAAATGTTGAGCAGGTTTACAACATTAGGAAATTGCTGAAAGTATATATTGTGTAGATTATTTTATACTGGGTATATAATACCCAGTATTTTCCTTTTTCTGATGGCATATGGGAGTGGTGTGCAGCACTAATAAGTTAGCAAGAAGGCAGATATATGATGCAACAACACTGGTAGTGATTACTTAAGCATATTTGAAACTGACTGATTGTACGGTGAGGTATTTAATCTCTTATAACTTAATATATAAGAATATGTTGCAGTTTCTTTTAAGATAACTGCTTGCTCTGAGTCTCTGGAGAACAATAAGTGCTTGTCATGACTGATGACGAATATTCCACCTAAAACCTGCTTGCTTTGCGGTTATCAAATTTTCCACTGCACTGCTGTCTGACAAAGGGTAGAGAAATCATTATGTAAACAGTGGTTTAATAGGATGAGAACAATTCTCAATTTGGCAATTGTTACATTAGATAATGGTTTCAGGCACTTTGGGAAAGTTGATAAAATGTCATTGGAAAGAACAAGGGGTGTGGCTCATAACACACACTTTCTGGTTTATAGACTTTTTCAGTGTTCAGATAGTGAGCTTTAAATTCACCTTTAAAACTGTGGCTGTACATCCGGGGTTGCCGACAGAAGCAGGATCATGTCTGGGAGAAAAATTCATGTTTAGCTCATGTTAGTGTTTAATTTTAAGAAAAGACTTGTGGAGATGTCAATATAGCATGTGCTGAAGTAGTTTAAACACATTTTGACAAGGAATGCCACCCTTTTTCTTTCTTACGAAAGTGGCTCCTCTCAGATATAGTTGCATGCAGAAATAATCCTCTTCTACCTCTTCCCTTGTCCTCTCTTTAGTGATGGCCTCTGCTGAGCAGCCGTGCTCCAGCTTCCACCAGCAGCACTGCGCATAAGGCAACACACCCACCTTTGCCCTCCTGCCCAGAAGTGAGAGAGACACCACCATGTACAGCGTGGAGGACCTTCTCATTTCGCACGGATATAAATTGCCGAAGAGCGACCCTCCGTCTGCCACGCCTTTTGACAAGCGCCCTGCTGATTGCCAGCGTGAACTTGTGGACAACAGGGCTGGCCGGGGGACGCTGAACGGGTATGAGGCAGACCGGGGGGCATCTATCACTGGCATCTATGGCAGCAGGCAGGCACTGGTGAAGGGCTACCCCAGCATAGACATTGAGAGTGGGGATAGGAACCAAAGGAGAAAAGAAATTGGCATCGGTATCCTAGGTGACACTCAGCCCTTGGGTGATTCTCTTGCTACAGATAGTGGGTGAGTGTTTTTTCCCTCTCTTTTGCAATCCCCCACGCCCTGCACCTTCCCTTTCCCTCTCTTTCCTCCCCCCACTTCTCACTGGGGCCTGT
>NC_140635.1:8995055-9009315 GCF_057382275.1 Copadichromis virginalis | reverse complement strand
GACATTAAATCCAAAAGGTTAAATTCAAAAGAGAGATTATTAAAAAAACATATCCAGCAGCTCTGCATTTGTTTGCAACTCAGGTTCTTATTCCAAAGGGATCAGTGGTAACTTTTTGTTTTGGTAAGCACTCCAGTCTGTCATGGCTCTCTGCACAAATGTCTTTACAAAGCTTTTCCTAACGGCTTCCTGTTGAAGCCGTTAAATCCAAAAGTCTAGGTGTATTGTTTGGGGAGTGTCTGTGTTTGATAAAACCAGTTTGATCCAGGTGAATTATGGATGAGATGACTTTCTCAATTCTGATTGTTACTGCCTTGGTTATAATTTTCATATCTGTATTAATTAGTGAGAGTGATCAATAACTACATGTGACAGTGGGATCCCTGCAAGGTTTAAGAAGAACTGTGATAGCAGCTGTGTTTAAATCACAGGGAATAATACCAGTTTGTTTTATTCCTTGGATACATTTTAAATATATTGGGCTGAGCATATCCCAGAAAAGCTTATAGAACTCAGCCGGGAAGCCATCCAGCCCCGGCACTATATTGTTTGGTATAAGAAATATTACATGGTTAATTCTTTTTCTGTTAATGGAGCTTCTAGCTCTTATCTGTACATCTGTCAAATGTAGTACATTTATATTATTAATATTAAACGTACTCCTTCAGTTTATAAATATGCTTACGATCCCCAGCCAAAATATCCCTAAATTTTTCTTAACCACTTATCCAATTCACTTAACACTTACCCAATAATTAAGGGGGCTGGAGCCTATCCTGTCCGACATTTAGAGAGAGGCAGGGTACACCCCAGAAAAGCTGCCAGTCAATATTTAATTAGACAAAATAATTCCTGATATTAAAGCACAAAAAGACACAGAATCACATCTACAACCAATTTAGAGCACCATCTATCCCAAACTTCATGTTGCTTCGCTGTGGGAGGAAGATAGAGTACCTGGAGAGCACCTGTTGGAGGTTATTACTAGGTGAAATGAATGTTGGGGAAAGGACATGGCCACTACCAGTAGTCCTGTGGGGGTGGTCTTTTATCTGTGATCTATTATTGAGTGTTTGTTGTGTGATCCTGGACCAGTTCTTGACCTTACCCCCTTTGTCCCAGGGCCTGTTTTATAAAAAAAAAAATATATATATATATAAAAATATTATAACTGACCATAAAACTCAACAAAGCTAGTCACCTCAAAGTAACTTTGGCAAGAAGACGAATTAAACAGGAAGCCGGGAACAAAACCTGACATACTGGTAACTACCTCCAACAAATCCAACATGTTCTATTGAATATGTTACTAAGTAGTAAGGTGGTCATCTCTTAATACCAGAAAAGCTGCAATTTTCAAATCACTATGTGCTTTGATGATTACATAAATGTGGAAATGAGGAACAGTTTCAGACAGATGCAGCATGAGGGGAGGAGTCAAACAAAAACTTAAGGTGTGTTGAAGAAAACCTGCCAGCCATTTAGGTAGCCCTCTATGTATAACACAAAACGTGGAATTTCCCTCATCTCACGATTAACAAATTCCGCATCTTTTCTTAACGTGGTTTCTGGAAAAAGCCCTGGACTCTCCAACAACTTTTTGTTTATTTTCCGGCAAGCTTCTGTTAATGCTTCTTGTAAGTACTTCTAAAATTTTCTTCTATTTCTGGTTCTGCCCTTAAATCCTGATGTTGGATACTGTGTTATAATCTTATTGTAGTCATATTGTAGTCTCATTGTAGTCAATGTGCGATTTCCCAGGCTTTTCAGCATTTATTAAACAAAAGGTTGTTATTACGGCGACCGTGGCTCAGGGGGTTGGGAAGCGTATCTGTGGTGTTGGCCAGAGGGGCCAACACCAGTAGGCGGCCTCGCTTCTGTCAGTCTGCCCCAGGGCAGCTGTGGCTGGCTACAACCGTAGCTTGCCTCCACCAGTGAGAATGCGAGAGTGAATGAATAGTGGCATTGGGTGCCTTGAAAAGCGCTACATAAATCCAATCCATCATTATTATTATTATCTTCAAGCAGTTTCCTTTTTTCTACATAAAAAAACACATACTGAAATTTCTAAGGTACTGTAGACAATGAAAAACATTGAATTTTTTGTTTAACTGTTCAGTTTTAATTTAGTTGTTTTTCTATTACTTAATTACTTTGATGTAGTATGATTGCAGATAAAGCTTTAAAACTTAAGAAAATACAATTAAAAGTCTGAATTTTGTGCACGCATTCACATTTTCCAAAGCCATGCAGTGGAGAGGAAGAGAGAGAGGGGAAGGGGGGTTGGGGGGCTATAATCGGTACCGAGCAGCTCTGCGTTTGTTTGCAGTTCAGGCTCTTATTGTGAAGGGATTAGTGATAACTTCCTGTTTTGATAAGCGCTCGAGTTTGTCGTGGCTCTCTGCACACAGTCTTCTCTGCACACAGTCTTCACTACTGCCACAAGATGGCAGTATAAGCCTCTAAATAAACAGTCGTGCTCTGGCTAGTGCTCCCACACAGAAAGAAACAGAATCACATCTACAACGAATTTAGAGCATCATCTATCCCAACCTGCATGGTGCTGGACTGTGGGAGGAAGACCGAGTGTTGGAGATTACTGTTAAGTGAACAGAGTTTTGGGCAACATTACACTAAAGTCTTGAAAAAATATAATAACTCACCATAAAACTCAACCAAACTAATCACCTCAAAGCAACTTTGGCAGAGCGGAAGAGGAATTTAAACAAGAAATGGGAAGCGGGGAACAAAACCTGACGTACTAGTAACTACCTCAACCTCATTTTTCACCTCTGAGATGGGAGATAACATGCTTGCTACAGTGCAGGGAGTTCATGAAGACTGCAGAACCTTCATCTGCCTGTTTGATTTATTAAGCAGCATTGTTGAAAAGCTCCTTCTCTATCTCTCCTGTTCTTTGTGTTTCTGTATCTGACTGCTCCCTTTCTGTCATTTCAGCTCAGTGGAGCTCACGTCAGCTTCTGGCCTTTGAAAGGCATTATACCTGCACTAAGGGATGTATGTTCTGTGGGAACTTGAGATTGACTTTATGCTTCTGTGTTTATGAGTAAATGATGATTAATTCATTTGTGTATAGCCATTCAAATTTAAACTGCATGCAGATACCAGCAGATACCAGAACTGTAACTGAGATGTTAAAAGTATTTCACAAGTACAAGGTATAAAACATACAGGCTTTAGAGACAAGCAGAATAGGTGATCAGAGAAGTTAAGGCTGGGTTCTGAACACTATCCAATGTCCACTTGACATTAACTTGCTGTTGTTAATGGTGAGCTGTTTGTTGTGGCCCATTGTGGAGCCAAAACAGACAGGAGGCAGGTCATGATGCTCCAAAAGACTTTATCAGGGGTGAAGTTTTCAGGACTCCGTGAAACCTCACTGAATACTAGAGTTAACTCAAAACAACCCATAAAAACTGCTGGGGTTGAATTCTTTGCTGAATAATTGTATTGTTTTGGTGCTATTTAAAGAAGATTTAATCAAACTAAATGGAACTAAATAACATAAGATTTGAAGAGGTTAATCCTACTCTAGTCCAACATTTGTACTTTTGTTTATGTCACATTAAAAAACATTGAATTTGGAAAACATTTCCATTTCTGCAAAATCAGTTACACCTAAAAAATCTCACTGAATTAATTGAAGGTGATTTAAAGGATCTGGAGCAAGCTGGGGTATTTTACCTGGATATTAATACCCCTGGTTTTTGGCCTCTAACAATAACTTTTTGGGATTTTCCCTGTTTTTTTTCCCTCTCACTCACTCTCTCTCAGTCCTTCTGTCCCTTTCATTCTTCTGTGACGCTTCCTTGTGGGTCCACCTGTGGATGGAGTTTCCTTATCCTGTAGTTTCTCTCTCATCATCTAATCGCTTGTGGTATTTAATGAAGGACTGGAGCTGCTGCTCTCCCTTGGATTGTTGTTAACATCATGTTGGTAATTTGTGACGCTGAGAATTCAGTGAATAGTTTAAAAGATCGGCTTATAAAGTTCAAAGTTTCATTGACACAAACAAGCTTTCGGTCAGATTAGCAGCTGATTTCTTTCTTCAAGAAGTCCCCCGTACAGTAACAATTACAAATAATACTGTCTGTTTCAGGTGTTCACCTTTTTCTTCCAACTGATTAAAAAACAGTAAGAACGAGAATGGTTTTGGGCCAAGCTGCTGATCTGGTGAACATTACAAGCCTGCCATGTCTGCACTGTGTATTATTAGGCCATGTTCATGTAGTCTGCACCGTGTAATTATCTTAGCAGGCTGCTGACAAGAGGAGCCAAGATCTCTGTCCCATGTGGTGCAGATGTATTTATTTTTAAGACTGTGTTGTATCTTTAGGACTTTAGTAACAAAGGACAGAGACAAAGACTGTTTTAAAGTCAGTTGAAGAAAACTTGAAAGCCAAAATTCTTCTTAGACTATTCTTACACTTTGCTCAATAATGCATCACATGATATCGGCTCCCCTTTCTTCACTATTTCATGCTGCTAGCTGCAAGCTTCTTTTTATTTATTTAGTCCATCTGGAAGCCATAATGAGATATTATCCAGTGTTTTATTGTGCACTTTAAAAGCACATTTACTGGGTTTACAATAATGAAATCACTCAAATTTTTTGAGAAAGAGCTACAAATTTGAACCTAGAGGAAATGTGTGAAATAATTTGAAAGGTCCACTCTGTTTCTAAACATAATGGTAAATGGTCTGTATTTGTATAGTGCTTTACTTAGTCCCTATGGACCCCAAAGCACTTTACACTACATTCAGTCATCCACCCATTCACATACACATTCACACACTGGTGATGGCAAGCTACATTGTAGCCACAGCTGCCCTGGGGCGCACTGACAGAGGCGAGGCTGCCGGACACAGGCGCCACCGGGCCCTCTGACCACCACCAGTAGGCAACGGGTGAAGTGTCTTCCCAAGGACACAACGACCAAGACTGTCGGAGCCGGGGCTCAAACCGGCAACCTTCCGATTACAAGACGAACTCTTGAGCCACGATCGCACCCTACATTATGTTATTAATAAATCTTATTGATTGTAGCTGTAAGAGGTCAGTAAATAATTTTTATATATATATATATCTGTAGCACATGTCTCATACTATAATTTTTTTATGAAACTGGCAAAACAATCAAAAACCACAATCTGAGAGCTGCCTTGCTCTTGGAGCTTTCACGGGAAACTAAATCCTAGCAATAGTGATTGCGATTTGATTAACTGCAATGACTGGTGTAGAAAATTCCTTAGTTCTTGTACACTTTTTGTGTAGTTCTTGATTTTATCAACACACAAAGGAAAAAGTTGGTCTCCAAAGTCAAACAACTTTTGATTTACGCAAGAGCGCTTTTCTTTAGTCTTTGTCTCATTCCTTGCACAGTGCATCCAAAACAAGCAGAGCCACCATATCATCTCCTTTTAATTCATCTAAAAAGGACACGAGGAAACAGTGATTGTAGAAACATTTATTCAAATCCCTCTGCGGCCCTTGTGTTTGGCAGTGGTCCTCGGGCTCTTGCCAACATGCAGACAGCGAACGTGTTGGCCTGCTTTTGAAAACAGATGATCAAAGATTTCCACGTTTCTGGTAAAAGTATAACAATTACATGTTTATCCCACACATTTTGTGCTTTACATTGTTCCCAGTGAGGCCTGAATAGGCATAGACATCATGTCAGATTCTGTGTTGCAACACTACTGCATGGAAATCTGTATTTTCATAGTTTTTAGGAAAAAAAATACATTTAATGTTTGGTATATGATACCGTACCGTGTATATTTATGTAGATTTAAAAAAAAAAAAGCCCCCTGGCTTAACAGTGCAGTGGTTACACTGCATCAAGAGGGAGCAATAGGTTAACATCATGGGTGTTACTATTTCTGTTTTGAGAGTAATGCCTCCTGCAGGATTTGAAAAACTCTGTAAAACAATAGATAACTAATGAAAAGCTGAGATGTTCTATTAGGAATTTTCTGAGAGGCTTAAATGGGCTTTTTATTGTTAGTGTGTTCAAAACCATTATGAAATCCACTTGACTTTTTTTTTGGTTGCTCAAACAAAAGTAAATGAAGTCATCAAACAAAGGAAAAGAACAAACTAACACTACTCAATCAAAACTTAAAACAATACACATTTAGTGTTGCACTTGCACAAGCTTGAGCAACATCCTAAAGCTTTTTTCTTTTATTTTTGTGCCATAATTGTGGTTTAAGATGGAGTACAATAAAAAAAGCCATCTAAAAGGAGCTTTTAACATCATCTGTACACATGTAGAATTTAAAGACTTGCATATTTGCTTGTGCATATACTGTGCAGCAGTGGTGCTGCACATCATCATTGCAGAGATCAGTCATGATGTGACCCAAATATCTAACTTTAGGCACCACATTTAAAACCTAAAGCTTCCTGAGTGTCAAGCAGAGTGGACCAGTGATTTGTACTGAATATCAAAGCAACAAGGTTCTGAGTCTCAACCCAGTTTGTGTGTGCATGTTCTTTGCCTTTCTGGCTTCTTTGGACAGCCCAAAAACATGCATGCAATTAGGTTAATTAGTCATGCTAAATTGACT
The DNA here is from genome assembly GCF_057382275.1 of Copadichromis virginalis. NCBI lineage: Eukaryota > Metazoa > Chordata > Actinopteri > Cichliformes > Cichlidae > Copadichromis > Copadichromis virginalis. The sequence continues at coordinate 9,002,721 of NC_140635.1, read as the reverse complement.
GTAGGTGTGAATGTGAGTGTGAATGGATGTGTTGCCCTGTGAGAGATTGGCAACCTGTCCATGGTGGAACCCAGCTTTCCCTATGACAGGTGGCATAGGCTCCCCCCGCCCCCTGTGACCCGGAATTAGGTAAGTGGAAGTAAATGAATGGATAGATTTCCCAAACAGAATGGATGAAAGATTTGTTTCCAATCCTTTGTAGTTAAGCAATCAATACTAAACTCTTTTTAGCGTTGATGTAATAAATAATAAACTTCATTTCATTCATTCATTTTCATTTATTTATTCATTTTCAGGCACAACAAATACCTATATTGAACATAACTTGAATTAAAACATGTTATTTCACTCTATCACTCATACTTAAAAATAACAATGAAAAACAAACAAACAGAAAAACAGCCTGGTGTAAGCAGTGCGTTAGCAAGAGGATGTAGTTATCACCCAATGCTTCCAAGCTTGGTAAGCAAACTATATCAATACAATATATTGGTGTAACAAACTAAATACTTGAACATCACACACTAGAATTGGAGCACAAAGTTCTTGGACTAGCTGATGATTTGCATTTTTAAATAATACAAAACTTACCCAGTTACGTGGCTGAGAGGTCAATTTCGGTGAGGCCCACTAAAACAGTACTGACCTAGTTTCCACGCACCTGTCACTAAATGTGGCTACATCCACTTGCACACAATTTAAATGGGTAAGTTATATAAAATTCCACCCTGCATGAAGCTGTTACAAGTAGAAAATTAGCCATAGATACAAAAAACGGCTTTGGTCCAAGCTGTAAACAAGTGTATTCCTACTGCTGAGAGTTACTCACTTCTTTGGATATAGCCTCAGGTGCCCGTTAAAAGAATGGCAGTTTTTGGCATACTTTTCAGCCTCAGAGCACAAAAATCAGTTTATGTAAAGTTTACATCTACATCAGTATGAATTCAGCTTAAAGCCTTTTCATTTAGCTTGATATAGTGATTGAACTATAACTAGATTCTAGACCCTCACTTTCACCTTGTCAGTACATTTTTGCTGTTGTTATGATTATTTACATACTCCCACCGTCCATCTGTCACATCACAAGTAAAATAAATTAATGGGACATAAAGGCTTTTAGATGATTGTAAGTAACAGATCAGCAGAGTGAAGCTTTATTTCACATTCAGATGTTAGTGCAGAAATGATCATGGATTACAAATTAGTAAAAGTGTTCAAATGTCTGGAGGTTTAGGTTGACCTTTTATGCAGTTTTGTGCTTTTCTTCCATGTCTTATTGCCATAAACTGTAACATTTGGTGGAATGATGTGATAACTTTATCTGCATAAATTCTGTGCAAGAAAAATTGCAAACTACATTCAAATAAAACTGTTTGTGTGGACAAGATAACAAAAATCTGGTGACAGTTAAGAGAGAAAAGCTCAAGGGGAGAGAGAATACAGGGTTTATGTCATATAATGAAGCTGAATAATCAGCTGTTTTGAATTTGTGTTGTTAAATAAATTTGGAAAGGGATAAAAATCCTCAGGGGCAGTAAGATACCAGAATCCTTGCTTTTCACTTATTTTGGCAGCTTTTGTGTTGCGAGTCAGTCACGAGCGTCTCACCTGTACAGTGAGGAGCTTCTCTGGAGTACATCTCCTATAAAAAATTAAACAGGACTTTTCTGAATAAGCAGACAGTGACTTAAGATGAATTTTTAAATGGATTACGAAGTGCGCCCCAGGGTGGCTGTGGCTACGATGTAGTTTGCCATTACCGGTGTGTGAATGTGAATGGGTGGATGACTGGTTGTGTAAAGCGCTTTGGGGTCCTTAGGGACTAGTAAAGCGCTATACAAATACAGGCCATTTACTATTTTAATGGAAACATACATTTCCAGAAAAATGTTGATATATTTTTTTTCTTTGCTAATTTGAAAAATCTCTTGAGTCCTTGAATCTATATACAGCTGTCATGGTCTCGGTGTCTTAAGAGCTCATTTTGTCAAATGATCTATGTTCTCGCTGTGACCCTGGATTACATAAGCAGAAGAAGATGGATGGATTCATGTTGTGTCACATTTCCTGTTTTATTTTGGTAATGGATATGTAATGTGTTTTGTGTTGAGATAACTTCCCCCGTCTCATTATACTGTATCTATATTGTCTTCATGTTGTCTCAGTCTCCCCTTGTTTATTGTTGTGTTGTCCCTCTGTGACATATGCATGGTTTGCATATGCAGGACTCTAAAGATATCCCCATGCCTAGATTAGAAGCTGGTGTTTTACACAGACAGTATGATTAATAATGAACAGAAAACAAAACAAATATCAAAAGTACACATACATAAGAAAAGAAGAAATTAATCCCATGAATTCAAATGTGCTTCAGAATAAAAGAATGAAACAACAGTTGAACTCGTTTTTAACCCTGTAAAGCCTGAACCATGAAATAACTACAAAATGGTTCATCTTTTTGACACAGGTATTTTTTTAACTTTAGACCCATAAAAAAAATTAAATATCAATGTGCATGTATGAGTCTTAATTTAATTAATTTTTTTATTTTTTTTACTTCAGCTGGCATTTTTGTGCAATTTATTGCTTGAAATTTTATTGTGCAATTTCTTCAGATTTCTCAGGGGGAAAATTCACACTAATAATGTGGAAGTCTCAAAAAAGTCATAAAAACTAATGTATTAAATATGATACACTTGGCATTTCAGCATTATGGGAAATATTCATATAAGATACGCTTTAGATCTCTGGAGTAATTTCAGCGATTACTCCAGAGCCAAGAGCCATTAGTGTCATTTGTTTAATCCATACAATTAACCAAAATTCCATAAACTTTAGGGATTTCAGTGTGTCATTAACTTTCAGTCCCCAACAACAACTTCCGTTTTCTCTTAAAAAAAGAAAACCTAGCGGGGCCCACCCAATCTGAAATCCTCCCTCTAATTAAAATACAAAAGAAATGTATATGTTTCCTTGAAAACAAAACAAACATAAACAACTCAGGCTATAATTTGCTATTGTTACCCAATCATATGCATAATGTTAAGGCCAGTGTGTGACCCCGCCTGCCACAGGGATACAAATTTAAATACATGAGCAGAAAATTAAGGTCACAGTAATGAATAATATCACAAACTAACCACCTCGTACTACCAGTTCGAATTCACTTTTTATATAAGTAAATTAACTTGTATGAACATGTAACTACACATACTTCCGAGTAATTCCAAACCGAATTTCTGTTAATACTGTGGTCCACCTGCAGTATCTTTACAGCCCACCAGAGGGCCCCAGCCCACACTTTGGGAATCCCTGCTTTAGAAAATTACTTTGGACACTAGAATGTAGGGAAAAAATGACCTTTCACATCCAGTAACTATGTGAAAGGTCATCAAAATGCACCTGTGAGAGTTTTCTCCAGTGACTGATCAGAGCAGGAAAAATACCCAGTGTATTATTGCTTGTTTCTTTTTCTCTGCATCATTGGCATTAAATTTATGAAGTTTTACTACTGAAAATTTTGATATATCCCAGTAGACAGCTGAATTAAAATTAAATAGGTTGCTGTTTGTAACAAAGCTGAAATGTAATTTTCAGCCTTTAAAATTTCATGTGGTTAAAAAGTTGTGAGATTTAAAAAATGCTGGGACATTAAAAAGTGCCACATTTTGACCTAACACTGTATACTTTCTGGTCTGTAACTCCAGTAATCTACATAGTATGTAGCATTGCGTCCTCAAATATATTGAAGTTAAAAAAAAAAAAGATCTGATTCTGATGGTGTCGAGTGGGAAGCATTCCAAGAATGTTTCTTTTTTATTTTCCTTGCAATGACCCATTTGTCCAAATATTGAACATTCATGGAGTTCAGTCTTTGATCTTTCAGAAAAGATGTCCTCCCAAGTCAGGCTGAGGCTGCTGCCGAGCACCAGGTGTCTGTTTGATGAGCCCGTTCAGCTGAAAGTGGCCGGGCTGCGGTCAAGGCAGGTGGTCACAATCAGAGCCACATCGACCGACGAGAGAGAAGTGGTGTTCAGCTCTTCAGCCACTTACAGGGCAGATGATGGCGGAGAGGTCGACCTGAACCGAGACCCCTCACTCAACGGGAGCTACGTTGGAGTGCAGCCCATGGGTCTGCTGCAGTCACTGAAGGCAGACACTTTGCACAAGTACTTCTTCAAGAACAAAGCTCTGAACCCTCACGTGGTGAAGTTTTCTGTGCATGAGCAGGAGGCGGATGGCAGGATACTGGCAGAAGAGACAAACGAGAGGTTTTTGATGGGAGACGGGGTCAGTCGGGACCCAGTCAAAGAGGGGAACATACGAGGAGTCTTGTTTACACCCCCAGGTACTGTATGTGGTTTTCCACTTAGAAGTATTCACTATCATTACAGTGGGCCCCCTTTTTTTTTTTAACAGGTGGCGAAGGTATATTTTCTGCAAAGGGTACATCACTTTTCTTGATTCAATTTCAATTCAATTTTATTTATATAGCGCCAAATCACAACAACAGTCGCCTCAAAGTATTTATATTGTAAGGCAGACCCTACAATAATACATACAAAGAATAACCCAACAATCAAATGACCCCCTATGAGCAAGAACTTTGGCGACAGTGGGAAGGAAAAACTGCCTTTTAACAGGAAGAAACCTCCCGCAGAACCAGGCTCAGGGAGGGGCGGGGCCATCTGGGGTGAGAGAAGGAAGACAGGATAGAAGACATGTTGTGGAAGAGAGACAGAGATTAATAACAGATGTCTTAAAAGATGTCTCAGTTCCTAAAATGCATCTGGAGGACAGAGGAGGGGGTGGCTTGTCAGATTAGCTGTAATCATATTTGCACAGCTGTATCCTTTGTAGAAGTACTTATTGTACTACTTTGGGAAGTTATTTAAAAGTATCCTTAAATATAAAAAAAATGTGTTTAACACCTCTGAGATCATAAAATACAGCACTAATTGGGCTGTAATGAAACTATATGATGAAACTTACACCAAAATCACGATACATGAGTGAAAAACATTTTAATTCATATTTAAACTGGAAAACATAGATGAAGTGTTGAATATGGATCTTTTATTGTAGGGCTTTAGGTTAAAGTTGCACATTATGCATGATTATAACCTACTTACATGAAACTTTTGTTGTCTGTGTTCTAGGAGAAGGTCCGTTCCCTGCTGTGCTGGATCTGGGCACCTTCATGTCTGAGAAAAGAGCCTGTTTGTTGGCCAACAAAGGGTTTTTGGTCCTCACGATTGCTGTGTTCAGTGACAGACAAAATATGAAAGAGATACATCTGGACCCCTTTAAAGAAGCCGTGGATTTCTTACGCCACCACCCCAAGGTGGGTCCAGTGGGTGACACTTAAGCTAGCAGCGTAACTTTACAAGAACCCATGTAACTGTGTGTTCAGACCGAATGTGAAGCAAATGTTTTTGTTTTTTTTTTGGGGGGGGGAATGATTGCATGCGTAGTCTGTGAAATGCAGTGAACTGGTTAAAAATCAGTCAGGTTTGAAGAATTGCTTGGCAAAAAGTGAGACACTGCTTTAGGGAGTCCTAGTTATGTGTAGTTACGAGTTATGTGCCAGAACACCCATTTTTTTCTTTAAACTGTTCCAGTTTAAATGCCCAGCAGGTCACAACTTTTAATACTTTGGAATTGCCGGTTTCTGAGCTCTGTGTGTTATTTCACAGGCGGGCAGTAAAGGAGTCGGCATAATATCAAGATCAAAGGGAACAGATATCGCGCTCTCTCTTGCTGCATTCGTGCCCGGTGTGGAGGCCTTAGTTTGGATCAATGGCACCAGTGCCAGTGCGGGCATTCCCCTCTACTACAAGAAACAGCAGATCCTCTCACCCTTAATGTTTGACTTCAGCAAGGTGATTACCACCAAGTCTGGAGCAAACCTTATCAAGTATGCTACTGAAGATCCCCTGGAAGAGAAGAACAAAGGAAGCCTCGTCCCCATTGAACGAGCCAAGAGCCAGTTTCTCTTTGTGGCTGCAGAGGATGACCTCAACTGGGACAGCAAGGCCTACATGGACCAGATGGTGGAGAGACTGAAGCGTCGTGGGAAGGAGAACTTTGAGACTGTTTTTTATCCTGGAGCTGGACATTTGCTGGAGCCACCCTATGGACCCTTCTGTTCCTCTTCTTTCAATGGGATGCTTAGCTTCTCAGTGGTGTGGGGAGGGGAGCCCAGGGCCCACGCAGCAGCAGAGATCCACCTGTGGAAGAAGATAGAGGAGTTCTTTAGAACTCACCTGAGTTGTGATGCTGCACAGGCTAAAGCCAATTTATAAACAGGATTTGAAAGATAAAACAAAAAACAACTATTGAATATATTATTTTATTTGCTTGTGAATATTTTCTGTTCTGTCTTTGAATGCATTTCATGTTTGATTTTAATATCAGAATACTTTAATAATTCCTCAGGGAATTATGTGGGTTACAGTTACTCCAGGACAACAGTAAATGGCCTGTATTTGTATAGCGCTTTTCTAGTCCCCAAGGACCCCAAAGCGCTTTATACATCCAGTCATTCGCCCATTCACACACACATTCACACACTGGTGATGGCAAGCTACACTGTAGCCACAGCCACCCTGGGGCGCACTGACAGAGGCAGTAACTTCTTCCTCACCTCATCAAGCTCTTCTGACTGCTGCTGAGCTCCAAAGCTTTTTACCTGCTTGGAATTTGTGTTGACTGAATACATAAATTCATAAATCAAGTTTAATACAATGGCAGCAAAGATTAAAAGAAATATTTGTGTTCAGCTTGTGAGTGACCATCCTACAGCTATCTGGGTGAGGTCACTACCAGAAAACAGCAAGGAAGGAGACCAAAGACGCCACCTGGGAGATATCGCTACAGAATAAATGTTACAATACAAATGCGAACACACAGGAAAAAAAGGTTAAACCATACAAGAGCAACTCCAAGTTAAAGAACTGCATTATTATAGCACATTTCTAAAGTATATTTCACTACCACAGTAGTACAAGGATGAAAATGGCACCACAGAAAACTAGCACATTACTCATCAATGCTGCTCTTTTTTATGATAAATAACAATGTATTTTAAAATACTGATGTATTGAAAAACAAGACAAATTAAGTGTAAAAACCTTTGACTTGTGGTTGTGAAAGTATTTGCACCACTATCAACTACAGCAGACTCCAAATGCGATTTTGTCATCCTTTAATAGGTAGAAAATGGAGAAATTAAAGTAGAAATGACTAAGTCCTACATTTGTGAGTGTTAAACAAATGTATTCCTGCTTCAGCATTTAACTGTAATGACAGATTAACTGCTAACAGACATTATCTGTTTATTAAACTCAAGAATTAAACATAATTGAATTTATGACTGTTTTATAGGTTCACCTTATTTGTTTACCAATCTAATGTCAGTCATCTCAACTCTGTATTGTCTTTGGTTGCTAGACTAACAAGCCAGTCCAAAACACTCTTTTCTGCTTTGGGGCGGGACAAGTGGTAAAGGTTCAGGTGAACCTGTGGGACCTGACACAGAAGCTAAGTCCTAAGAATTAGTGATGGGAATTCCGGCTCTTTTTAGAGAACCGGCTCTTTCAGCTCGGCTCACTAAAAAGAGACGGCTCTTTCGGCTCTTCAGGTTGTTTTGTTGCTTTAATTAATT
>NC_140635.1:8873606-8994955 GCF_057382275.1 Copadichromis virginalis | reverse complement strand
AGAAGTGGATACTTGCATGTTGAGCCAGAAACATGCAGAAAACCCAAAAGAGGCGAGATAGCACATCTTGGTCCCACTCAGGCAGTACGAACACCTGGAAAGAGGAGCCCACAGTTCAGACCCAAGGTCACTGGTAAGGACACCAGCCAGTTATAAGTCTAGTTTTAATTTTCATTTTAGTTAGTGTTATGGCCTTTCTAAGGGTGGCCAGACCATAATCCACCCCTGTCTGACCCCAAGCAGCACATCACACAACCAGTACAATTTTGATGGTGATTTTTTTTCACAGTGATTGAATTCTAACAAAGGAAAGGAGCGAACTATAGCTTCGGGGTGGACCCCAAAACAACAAACAAAAGGGACCGTATCTAAAGGATGTACAAAACTTATTTATGAAAAGAATAAAACCAAATGACAATGTCTTATCTCCCTAACTAAGAAAAACATGAGAAAAGGGTAATCAAATAAAAAGGCAGTCCACCCCTACATGCTCCTGTATAAAGAAACAGGTAACACAAAGCCTGCCGGTTGAGGTCCATGGCGGTGTCATCTTATATGTTGTCTCCAGGTCATTAGCCAATCTGTATGGGCCGTCCCATGGATGCACCAATCACGGAAAGGCACCTGCACACTCAGATTTACATATGAGACAACATTACGACAACAGTCGTAACATTAACTAAAAATGTTTTTCACCATCTCGTTTTAACTTCTGGTTTAGCTTCAGCTAACTAAAACTAAATGGACCTTGGAAATAATCACATCTTAATAGAGTGAACCATAGACTGTATAAAAGATAGGACCATTGCAACTTTACTGCAGCACTTCACCCTTTCACATAGTCCCAGCTCTTCTCTGTCATGTTTTATGGTGCTGCAAATGTCTTCAGTTGGTGAAAGGTTGGGCTGCTGGTGTCTTGTTGTGCTTGCTATGCATCCCTGACTCGTTTCTTCTTTCTGCATCAAGTAAGGAATGTAGTGAAAGTTCCCAAGAGGTTAAAAGCACCACTGAAAAAATGCCATCAGACCTGAGTTGGGACACTTGGATTATGGAGCTTCTGGACCAAGAGAGTGGATGGGAGCATGTGTTTAACAAGTAAGAGTATAACGTCCCCCAAAATGTCCCTAACTAAGAAAAACATGAGAAAAGGGTAATTAAATAAAAAGGCAGTCCACCCCTACATGCTCCTGTATAAAGAAGCAGGTAACACAAAGCCTGCAGGTTGAGGTCCATGGCGGTGTCATCTTATATGTTGTCTCCAGGTCAAGGAGACAACCTTAACCTTAACAACCTTTCGCGTGCCACAGCTGGTTGCCGACCCCTGGACTAGACTATTTAACAATATGTTACAGATTTATGTTACAAAGAAGAAACGCCACAGAGGAGGTTTGTGGATGTAGTGAAGGAGGACATGCAGAGGGTTGGTGTGACAGACGATGCAAACAATTGCCCATTCCCACAAAGCTATGGTAAAAGCTAGCGTGAGATTGGGCTGGGTTCATTGTACTGCTGTATATGACTAGGTATTTATTTGGGAAAGGAAAAAATGAACTGAAAACAGTTACTTTCTTATGAAATGAACAAAAATAAAACCCAATGTTGTAACAATTACTGCATGGTATATAAATTAAGATTTTCAAAATAAAACACCAGGCCTCCTAAGTCCTAACTCTGGTTTCACTCATAAAACCTTATACCTTTAAAGTGGAATGGCTTTCACCTTTGAAATGCCCCAGGGTACAACTAAAACAGTTATTGTCAACTTAAACCACATTTGTACTAGTGGGCCCCCACATAGACACACATTTACTTGTCCATATTAAACCTGAAGCATAGGCCCTTTCTCTTGTTTGTACTTGTGTTCTCGTGTACTCGTGATACATCATCAGTCGGAGACCAAGTACTGTTCCAATTCAAAGTATGCATCAAGCCGAGAACGCGAAAAAGTCCCGGATGTGTTCTCGCTCCGCCTGTTTTATCGATAAATGAACGTTTTCTTTAAATTATTTGAATATATATGAGTGCCTGTGTATAAATACACAAACAATACACATATGCTTTCAATTGTGTAATTTAAGTGATCTAGGTAGCTCTGTTTTGGAAGTTCAGTTAACGCTAGAAATGTGTTTTGGCGTTTCTACGTCCTTTAGAATTTGTACGTGCTTTTTGGAGTTTGTACGGGCTTTATCTCTAGGGGCCACTGTATATATTTATATATAAACATACATAAATAAAACCACTTTTTTTTTTTTTTACATTAGTAATTCCTTTTGTGCATAATTTTATATTGTTGTTAATAATAAATTAATTAAAGCAACAAAACAACCTGAAGAGCCGAAAGAGCCGTCTCTTTTTAGTGAGCCGAGCTGAAAGAGCCGGTTCTCTAAAAAGAGCCGGAATTCCCATCACTAATTCTTAGGACTTAGCTTCTGTGTCAGGTCCCACAGGTTCACCTGAACCTTTACCACTTGTCCCGCCCCAAAGCAGAAAAGAGTGTTTTGGACTGGCTTGTTAGTCTAGCAACCAAAGACAATACAGAGTTGAGATGACTGACATTAGATTGGTAAACAAATAAGGTGAACCTATAAAACAGTCATAAATTCAATTATGTTTAATTCTTGAGTTTAATAAACAGATAATGTCTGTTAGCAGTTAATCTGTCATTACAGTTAAATGCTGAAGCAGGAATACATTTGTTTAACACTCACAAATGTAGGACTTAGTCATTTCTACTTTAATTTCTCCATTTTCTACCTATTAAAGGATGACAAAATCGCATTTGGAGTCTGCTGTAGTTGATAGTGGTGCAAATACTTTCACAACCACAAGTCAAAGGTTTTTACACTTAATTTGTCTTGTTTTTCAATACATCAGTATTTTAAAATACATTGTTATTTATCATAAAAAAGAGCAGCATTGATGAGTAATGTGCTAGTTTTCTGTGGTGCCATTTTCATCCTTGTACTACTGTGGTAGTGAAATATACTTTAGAAATGTGCTATAATAATGCAGTTCTTTAACTTGGAGTTGGTCTTGTATGGTTTAACCTTTTTTTCCTGTGTGTTCGCATTTGTATTGTAACATTTATTCTGTAGCGATATCTCCCAGGTGGCATCTTTGGTCTCCTTCCTTGCTGTTTTCTGGTAGTGACCTCACCCAGATAGCTGTAGGATGGTCACTCACAAGCTGAACACAAATATTTCTTTTAATCTTTGCTGCCATTGTATTAAACTTGATTTATGAATTTATGTATTCAGTCAACACAAATTCCAAGCAGGTAAAAAGCTTTGGAGCTCAGCAGCAGTCAGAAGAGCTTGATGAGGTGAGGAAGAAGTTACTGCCTCTGTCAGTGCGCCCCAGGGTGGCTGTGGCTACAGTGTAGCTTGCCATCACCAGTGTGTGAATGTGTGTGTGAATGGGCGAATGACTGGATGTATAAAGCGCTTTGGGGTCCTTGGGGACTAGAAAAGCGCTATACAAATACAGGCCATTTACTGTTGTCCTGGAGTAACTGTAACCCACATAATTCCCTGAGGAATTATTAAAGTATTCTGATATTAAAATCAAACATGAAATGCATTCAAAGACAGAACAGAAAATATTCACAAGCAAATAAAATAATATATTCAATAGTTGTTTTTTGTTTTATCTTTCAAATCCTGTTTATAAATTGGCTTTAGCCTGTGCAGCATCACAACTCAGGTGAGTTCTAAAGAACTCCTCTATCTTCTTCCACAGGTGGATCTCTGCTGCTGCGTGGGCCCTGGGCTCCCCTCCCCACACCACTGAGAAGCTAAGCATCCCATGGAAAGCAGAGGAACAGAAGGGTCCATAGGGTGGCTCCAGCAAATGTCCAGCTCCAGGATAAAAAACAGTTTCAAAGTTCTCCTTCCCACGACGCTTCAGTCTCTCCACCATCTGGTCCATGTAGGCCTTGCTGTCCCAGTTGAGGTCATCCTCTGCAGCCACAAAGAGAAACTGGCTCTTGGCTCGTTCAATGGTGACGAGGCTTCCTTTGTTCTTCTCTTCCAGGGGATCTTCAGTAGCATACTTGATAAGGTTTGCTCCAGACTTGGTGGTAATCACCTTGCTGAAGTCAAACATTAAGGGTGAGAGGATCTGCTGTTTCTTGTAGTAGAGGGGAGTGCCCACACTGGCACTGGTGCCATTGATCCAAACTAAGGCCTCCACACCGGGCACGAATGCAGCAAGAGAGAGCGCGATATCTGTTCCCTTTGATCTTGATATTATGCCGACTCCTTTACTGCCCGCCTGTGAAATAACACACAGAGCTCAGAAACCGGCAATTCCAAAGTATTAAAAGTTGTGACCTGCTGGGCATTTAAACTGGAACAGTAGTACAATAAGTACTTCTACAAAGGATACAGCTGTGCAAATATGATTACAGCTAATATGACAAGCCACCCCCTCCTCTGTCCTCCAGATGCATTTTAGGAACTGAGACATCTTTTAAGACATCTGTTATTAATCTCTGTCTCTCTTCCACAACATGTCTTCTATCCTGTCTTCCTTCTCTCACCCCAGATGGCCCCGCCCCTCCCTGAGCCTGGTTCTGCGGGAGGTTTCTTCCTGTTAAAAGGCAGTTTTTCCTTCCCACTGTCGCCAAAGTTCTTGCTCATAGGGGGTCATTTGATTGTTGGGTTATTCTCTGTATGTATTATTGTAGGGTCTGCCTTACAATATAAATACTTTGAGGCGACTGTTGTTGTGATTTGGCGCTATATAAATAAAATTGAATTGAAATTGAATCAAGAAAAGTGATGTACCCTTTGCAGAAAATATACCTTCGCCACCTGTTAAAAAAAAAAAAGAAAAAAAAAAGGGGGCCCACTGTAATGATAGTGAATACTTCTAAGTGGAAAACCACATACAGTACCTGGGGGTGTAAACAAGACTCCTCGTATGTTCCCCTCTTTGACTGGGTCCCGACTGACCCCGTCTCCCATCAAAAACCTCTCGTTTGTCTCTTCTGCCAGTATCCTGCCATCCGCCTCCTGCTCATGCACAGAAAACTTCACCACGTGAGGGTTCAGAGCTTTGTTCTTGAAGAAGTACTTGTGCAAAGTGTCTGCCTTCAGTGACTGCAGCAGACCCATGGGCTGCACTCCAACGTAGCTCCCGTTGAGTGAGGGGTCTCGGTTCAGGTCGACCTCTCCGCCATCATCTGCCCTGTAAGTGGCTGAAGAGCCGAACACCACTTCTCTCTCGTCGGTCGATGTGGCTCTGATTGTGACTACCTGCCTTGACCGCAGCCCGGCCACTTTCAGCTGAACGGGCTCATCAAACAGACACCTGGTGCTCGGCAGCAGCCTCAGCCTGACTTGGGAGGACATCTTTTCTGAAAGATCAAAGACTGAACTCCATGAATGTTCAATATTTGGACAAATGGGTCATTGCAAGGAAAATAAAAAAGAAACATTCTTGGAATGCTTCCCACTCGACACCATCAGAATCAGATCTTTTTTTTTTTAACTTCAATATATTTGAGGACGCAATGCTACATACTATGTAGATTACTGGAGTTACAGACCAGAAAGTATACAGTGTTAGGTCAAAATGTGGCACTTTTTAATGTCCCAGCATTTTTTAAATCTCACAACTTTTTAACCACATGAAATTTTAAAGGCTGAAAATTACATTTCAGCTTTGTTACAAACAGCAACCTATTTAATTTTAATTCAGCTGTCTACTGGGATATATCAAAATTTTCAGTAGTAAAACTTCATAAATTTAATGCCAATGATGCAGAGAAAAAGAAACAAGCAATAATACACTGGGTATTTTTCCTGCTCTGATCAGTCACTGGAGAAAACTCTCACAGGTGCATTTTGATGACCTTTCACATAGTTACTGGATGTGAAAGGTCATTTTTTCCCTACATTCTAGTGTCCAAAGTAATTTTCTAAAGCAGGGATTCCCAAAGTGTGGGCTGGGGCCCTCTGGTGGGCTGTAAAGATACTGCAGGTGGACCACAGTATTAACAGAAATTCGGTTTGGAATTACTCGGAAGTATGTGTAGTTACATGTTCATACAAGTTAATTTACTTATATAAAAAGTGAATTCGAACTGGTAGTACGAGGTGGTTAGTTTGTGATATTATTCATTACTGTGACCTTAATTTTCTGCTCATGTATTTAAATTTGTATCCCTGTGGCAGGCGGGGTCACACACTGGCCTTAACATTATGCATATGATTGGGTAACAATAGCAAATTATAGCCTGAGTTGTTTATGTTTGTTTTGTTTTCAAGGAAACATATACATTTCTTTTGTATTTTAATTAGAGGGAGGATTTCAGATTGGGTGGGCCCCGCTAGGTTTTCTTTTTTTAAGAGAAAACGGAAGTTGTTGTTGGGGACTGAAAGTTAATGACACACTGAAATCCCTAAAGTTTATGGAATTTTGGTTAATTGTATGGATTAAAGAAATGACACTAATGGCTCTTGGCTCTGGAGTAATCGCTGAAATTACTCCAGAGATCTAAAGCGTATCTTATATGAATATTTCCCATAATGCTGAAATGCCAAGTGTATCATATTTAATACATTAGTTTTTATGACTTTTTTGAGACTTCCACATTATTAGTGTGAATTTTCCCCCTGAGAAATCTGAAGAAATTGCACAATAAAATTTCAAGCAATAAATTGCACAAAAATGCCAGCTGAAGTAAAAAAAATAAAAAAATTAATTAAATTAAGACTCATACATGCACATTGATATTTAATTTTTTTTATGGGTCTAAAGTTAAAAAAATACCTGTGTCAAAAAGATGAACCATTTTGTAGTTATTTCATGGTTCAGGCTTTACAGGGTTAAAAACGAGTTCAACTGTTGTTTCATTCTTTTATTCTGAAGCACATTTGAATTCATGGGATTAATTTCTTCTTTTCTTATGTATGTGTACTTTTGATATTTGTTTTGTTTTCTGTTCATTATTAATCATACTGTCTGTGTAAAACACCAGCTTCTAATCTAGGCATGGGGATATCTTTAGAGTCCTGCATATGCAAACCATGCATATGTCACAGAGGGACAACACAACAATAAACAAGGGGAGACTGAGACAACATGAAGACAATATAGATACAGTATAATGAGACGGGGGAAGTTAGCTCAACACAAAACACATTACATATCCATTACCAAAATAAAACAGGAAATGTGACACAACATGAATCCATCCATCTTCTTCTGCTTATGTAATCCAGGGTCACAGCGAGAACATAAATCATTTGACAAAATGAGCTCTTAAGACACCGAGACCATGACAGCTGTATATAGATTCAAGGACTCAAGAGATTTTTCAAATTAGCAAAGAAAAAAAATATATCAACATTTTTCTGGAAATGTATGTTTCCATTAAAATAGTAAATGGCCTGTATTTGTATAGCGCTTTACTAGTCCCTAAGGACCCCAAAGCGCTTTACACAACCAGTCATCCACCCATTCACATTCACACACCGGTAATGGCAAACTACATCGTAGCCACAGCCACCCTGGGGCGCACTTCGTAATCCATTTAAAAATTCATCTTAAGTCACTGTCTGCTTATTCAGAAAAGTCCTGTTTAATTTTTTATAGGAGATGTACTCCAGAGAAGCTCCTCACTGTACAGGTGAGACGCTCGTGACTGACTCGCAACACAAAAGCTGCCAAAATAAGTGAAAAGCAAGGATTCTGGTATCTTACTGCCCCTGAGGATTTTTATCCCTTTCCAAATTTATTTAACAACACAAATTCAAAACAGCTGATTATTCAGCTTCATTATATGACATAAACCCTGTATTCTCTCTCCCCTTGAGCTTTTCTCTCTTAACTGTCACCAGATTTTTGTTATCTTGTCCACACAAACAGTTTTATTTGAATGTAGTTTGCAATTTTTCTTGCACAGAATTTATGCAGATAAAGTTATCACATCATTCCACCAAATGTTACAGTTTATGGCAATAAGACATGGAAGAAAAGCACAAAACTGCATAAAAGGTCAACCTAAACCTCCAGACATTTGAACACTTTTACTAATTTGTAATCCATGATCATTTCTGCACTAACATCTGAATGTGAAATAAAGCTTCACTCTGCTGATCTGTTACTTACAATCATCTAAAAGCCTTTATGTCCCATTAATTTATTTTACTTGTGATGTGACAGATGGACGGTGGGAGTATGTAAATAATCATAACAACAGCAAAAATGTACTGACAAGGTGAAAGTGAGGGTCTAGAATCTAGTTATAGTTCAATCACTATATCAAGCTAAATGAAAAGGCTTTAAGCTGAATTCATACTGATGTAGATGTAAACTTTACATAAACTGATTTTTGTGCTCTGAGGCTGAAAAGTATGCCAAAAACTGCCATTCTTTTAACGGGCACCTGAGGCTATATCCAAAGAAGTGAGTAACTCTCAGCAGTAGGAATACACTTGTTTACAGCTTGGACCAAAGCCGTTTTTTGTATCTATGGCTAATTTTCTACTTGTAACAGCTTCATGCAGGGTGGAATTTTATATAACTTACCCATTTAAATTGTGTGCAAGTGGATGTAGCCACATTTAGTGACAGGTGCGTGGAAACTAGGTCAGTACTGTTTTAGTGGGCCTCACCGAAATTGACCTCTCAGCCACGTAACTGGGTAAGTTTTGTATTATTTAAAAATGCAAATCATCAGCTAGTCCAAGAACTTTGTGCTCCAATTCTAGTGTGTGATGTTCAAGTATTTAGTTTGTTACACCAATATATTGTATTGATATAGTTTGCTTACCAAGCTTGGAAGCATTGGGTGATAACTACATCCTCTTGCTAACGCACTGCTTACACCAGGCTGTTTTTCTGTTTGTTTGTTTTTCATTGTTATTTTTAAGTATGAGTGATAGAGTGAAATAACATGTTTTAATTCAAGTTTATTATTTATTACATCAATGCTAAAAAGAGTTTAGTATTGATTGCTTAACTACAAAGGATTGGAAACAAATCTTTCATCCATTCTGTTTGGGAAATCTATCCATTCATTTACTTCCACTTACCTAATTCCGGGTCACAGGGGGCGGGGGGAGCCTATGCCACCTGTCATAGGGAAAGCTGGGTTCCACCATGGACAGGTTGCCAATCTCTCACAGGGCAACACATCCATTCACACTCACATTCACACCTACAGTCAATTTAGCATGACTAATTAACCTAATTGCATGCATGTTTTTGGGCTGTCCAAAGAAGCCAGAAAGGCAAAGAACATGCACACACAAACTGGGTTGAGACTCAGAACCTTGTTGCTTTGATATTCAGTACAAATCACTGGTCCACTCTGCTTGACACTCAGGAAGCTTTAGGTTTTAAATGTGGTGCCTAAAGTTAGATATTTGGGTCACATCATGACTGATCTCTGCAATGATGATGTGCAGCACCACTGCTGCACAGTATATGCACAAGCAAATATGCAAGTCTTTAAATTCTACATGTGTACAGATGATGTTAAAAGCTCCTTTTAGATGGCTTTTTTTTATTGTACTCCATCTTAAACCACAATTATGGCACAAAAATGAAAGAAAAAAGCTTTAGGATGTTGCTCAAGCTTGTGCAAGTGCAACACTAAATGTGTATTGTTTTAAGTTTTGATTGAGTAGTGTTAGTTTGTTCTTTTCCTTTGTTTGATGACTTCATTTACTTTTGTTTGAGCAACCAAAAAAAAGTCAAGTGGATTTCATAATGGTTTTGAACACACTAACAATAAAAAGCCCATTTAAGCCTCTCAGAAAATTCCTAATAGAACATCTCAGCTTTTCATTAGTTATCTATTGTTTTACAGAGTTTTTCAAATCCTGCAGGAGGCATTACTCTCAAAACAGAAATAGTAACACCCATGATGTTAACCTATTGCTCCCTCTTGATGCAGTGTAACCACTGCACTGTTAAGCCAGGGGGCTTTTTTTTTTTTAAATCTACATAAATATACACGGTACGGTATCATATACCAAACATTAAATGTATTTTTTTTTCCTAAAAACTATGAAAATACAGATTTCCATGCAGTAGTGTTGCAACACAGAATCTGACATGATGTCTATGCCTATTCAGGCCTCACTGGGAACAATGTAAAGCACAAAATGTGTGGGATAAACATGTAATTGTTATACTTTTACCAGAAACGTGGAAATCTTTGATCATCTGTTTTCAAAAGCAGGCCAACACGTTCGCTGTCTGCATGTTGGCAAGAGCCCGAGGACCACTGCCAAACACAAGGGCCGCAGAGGGATTTGAATAAATGTTTCTACAATCACTGTTTCCTCGTGTCCTTTTTAGATGAATTAAAAGGAGATGATATGGTGGCTCTGCTTGTTTTGGATGCACTGTGCAAGGAATGAGACAAAGACTAAAGAAAAGCGCTCTTGCGTAAATCAAAAGTTGTTTGACTTTGGAGACCAACTTTTTCCTTTGTGTGTTGATAAAATCAAGAACTACACAAAAAGTGTACAAGAACTAAGGAATTTTCTACACCAGTCATTGCAGTTAATCAAATCGCAATCACTATTGCTAGGATTTAGTTTCCCGTGAAAGCTCCAAGAGCAAGGCAGCTCTCAGATTGTGGTTTTTGATTGTTTTGCCAGTTTCATAAAAAAATTATAGTATGAGACATGTGCTACAGATATATATATATATAAAAATTATTTACTGACCTCTTACAGCTACAATCAATAAGATTTATTAATAACATAATGTAGGGTGCGATCGTGGCTCAAGAGTTCGTCTTGTAATCGGAAGGTTGCCGGTTTGAGCCCCGGCTCCGACAGTCTTGGTCGTTGTGTCCTTGGGAAGACACTTCACCCGTTGCCTACTGGTGGTGGTCAGAGGGCCCGGTGGCGCCTGTGTCCGGCAGCCTCGCCTCTGTCAGTGCGCCCCAGGGCAGCTGTGGCTACAATGTAGCTTGCCATCACCAGTGTGTGAATGTGTGTGTGAATGGGTGAATGACTGAATGTAGTGTAAAGTGCTTTGGGGTCCATAGGGACTAAGTAAAGCACTATACAAATACAGACCATTTACCATTATGTTTAGAAACAGAGTGGACCTTTCAAATTATTTCACACATTTCCTCTAGGTTCAAATTTGTAGCTCTTTCTCAAAAAATTTGAGTGATTTCATTATTGTAAACCCAGTAAATGTGCTTTTAAAGTGCAATCAACACTTTGAAACGGTTCAAACACTGGATAATATCTCATTATGGCTTCCAGATGGACTAAATAAATAAAAAGAAGCTTGCAGCTAGCAGCATGAAATAGTGAAGAAAGGGGAGCCGATATCATGTGATGCATTATTGAGCAAAGTGTAAGAATAGTCTAAGAAGAATTTTGGCTTTCAAGTTTTCTTCAACTGACTTTAAAACAGTCTTTGTCTCTGTCCTTTGTTACTAAAGTCCTAAAGATACAACACAGTCTTAAAAATAAATACATCTGCACCACATGGGACAGAGATCTTGGCTCCTCTTGTCAGCAGCCTGCTGAGATAATTACACGGTGCAGACTACATGAACATGGCCTAATAATACACAGTGCAGACATGGCAGGCTTGTAAGGTTCACCAGATCAGCAGCTTGGCCCAAAACCATTCTCGTTCTTACTGTTTTTTAATCAGTTGGAAGAAAAAGGTGAACACCTGAAACAGACAGTATTATTTGTAATTGTTACTGTACGGGGGACTTCTTGAAGAAAGAAATCAGCTGCTAATCTGACCGAAAGCTTGTTTGTGTCAATGAAACTTTGAACTTTATAAGCCGATCTTTTAAACTATTCACTGAATTCTCAGCGTCACAAATTACCAACATGATGTTAACAACAATCCAAGGGAGAGCAGCAGCTCCAGTCCTTCATTAAATACCACAAGCGATTAGATGATGAGAGAGAAACTACAGGAAAAGGAAACTCCATCCACAGGTGGACCCACAAGGAAGCGTCACAGAAGAATGAAAGGGACAGAAGGACTGAGAGAGAGTGAGTGAGAGGGAAAAAAACAGGGAAAATCCCAAAAAGTTATTGTTAGAGGCCAAAAACCAGGGGTATTAATATCCAGGTAAAATACCCCAGCTTGCTCCAGATCCTTTAAATCACCTTCAATTAATTCAGTGAGATTTTTTAGGTGTAACTGATTTTGCAGAAATGGAAATGTTTTCCAAATTCAATGTTTTTTAATGTGACATAAACAAAAGTACAAATGTTGGACTAGAGTAGGATTAACCTCTTCAAATCTTATGTTATTTAGTTCCATTTAGTTTGATTAAATCTTCTTTAAATAGCACCAAAACAATACAATTATTCAGCAAAGAATTCAACCCCAGCAGTTTTTATGGGTTGTTTTGAGTTAACTCTAGTATTCAGTGAGGTTTCACGGAGTCCTGAAAACTTCACCCCTGATAAAGTCTTTTGGAGCATCATGACCTGCCTCCTGTCTGTTTTGGCTCCACAATGGGCCACAACAAACAGCTCACCATTAACAACAGAAAGTTAATGTCAAGTGGACATTGGATAGTGTTCAGAACCCAGCCTTAACTTCTCTGATCACCTATTCTGCTTGTCTCTAAAGCCTGTATGTTTTATACCTTGTACTTGTGAAATACTTTTAACATCTCAGTTACAGTTCTGGTATCTGCTGGTATCTGCATGCAGTTTAAATTTGAATGGCTATACACAAATGAATTAATCATCATTTACTCATAAACACAGAAGCATAAAGTCAATCTCAAGTTCCCACAGAACATACATCCCTTAGTGCAGGTATAATGCCTTTCAAAGGCCAGAAGCTGACGTGAGCTCCACTGAGCTGAAATGACAGAAAGGGAGCAGTCAGATACAGAAACACAAAGAACAGGAGAGATAGAGAAGGAGCTTTTCAACAATGCTGCTTAATAAATCAAACAGGCAGATGAAGGTTCTGCAGTCTTCATGAACTCCCTGCACTGTAGCAAGCATGTTATCTCCCATCTCAGAGGTGAAAAATGAGGTTGAGGTAGGTACTAGTACGTCAGGTTTTGTTCCCCGCTTCCCATTTCTTGTTTAAATTCCTCTTCCGCTCTGCCAAAGTTGCTTTGAGGTGATTAGTTTGGTTGAGTTTTATGGTGAGTTATTATATTTTTTCAAGACTTTAGTGTAATGTTGCCCAAAACTCTGTTCACTTAACAGTAATCTCCAACACTCGGTCTTCCTCCCACAGTCCAGCACCATGCAGGTTGGGATAGATGATGCTCTAAATTCGTTGTAGATGTGATTCTGTTTCTTTCTGTGTGGGAGCACTAGCCAGAGCACGACTGTTTATTTAGAGGCTTATACTGCCATCTTGTGGCAGTAGTGAAGACTGACAGGCTCACTTGTTTCATTCATATAGTACCATTTCACAATAGTTCATCCCAAACTATCTTATAATGGGAGGCAAAGACTGCGTAATATTAAAGAGGAAACACCAAGTTCACAATCCCCTATTAGCAGAACTTCCTTTTCTGGAGGGTCGTCTGGTAGAACAAGGACTAAGAGAGACACAGGCGTGTTCCACTGGTTTGGGAGTTCATTGAGAAACCATGAACAACAAACACAAGACCAAATTTGTTGCCTTTGAATACACGTCTATTGTAACAGTTGCAACAACAATTTTAAGGAAAAACAAAATTCAGTTAACATTAGCTTGTTATAGGCACCAGTCTGTCTAGTTTGCTGTGTGAAGATGGGATGTGTCAGTATGCCTCAAGGTAATTTGTGAGCCACAGATGCCAGTTTATGATAAATCACAATCTTTCATTACATTAAATAATACATCAGAAATCAACACTTAAGAACATTTATTCTAGAGTTAAACGGCAGTCAATACGTCTTGTCTTTTTGGTTTTGATGAATTAATAAGTTGACTTTAGAGTGTCCAGCAGCAAAAGTAACTTTAATTTTAATAGATATTTTAATAGACATGAGACAAAGTCTGCAGCAACATCACCCTGTGACAACTGGATCGTCTCGCAACATCAAAGTACCTCAGTGTGACAGAAGGACTGAATCTACATCGTGTCAAGAATTCAGGATACGCTTTTTAAGTTTTATACAAATAAACCTTTTTCAAATTTTACCAACTTTAATGATGAAAACAGAAAACTTACAAGCATTTACATGACACTATGGAGTATTAACACAAAATTATAGCTATACCTTGAGGGTAAGGAGGATCCCGTTCTACCTGTTGTGATAAATTACAGACTTTAAATGTTTAAAATAGTGAATCATTAATCAACACATTTAACAGGTCAGACATGATTATCACAGTTTTATGGCAGTCGTGACTTTAATTTTTGTTATTCATTGTCTAGTTTGAAACTAGAACTTGGCCCTATTCTGTGCAGCATCAGAGCTCAGATGATTTCTGAGGAAATCTTGGATCTTCTTCCACATGTGGACCTCAGCTGCTGCGTGGGACTTGGGCTCACCTCCCCACAAGGCTGGCTTGCCTAAAACCCCATGGAAGCTGGAAGGGCAGTAGGGTCCATAAGGTGGCTCTAAGTAGTGTCCAGCTCCAGGGTATGACACACTCTCAAACTTCTCCTTCCCGTGACGCTTCAGTCTCTCCACCATCTCATCCACGTAAGCCTTGCTGTCCCATTGAAGGTCATCCTCAGAGGCCACAAAGAGGAAATGTCCTTTGGCTCGTTCAATGGGAATCAGGCTGCCCTTGTTCTCCTCCGCCAGAGGATTGTTTAAAGCGTATTTGGTGTTGAAGGCCCCTGACTCAGTGGGAATCACTTTCTTTAAATCAAACATTAATGCAGAATGTATTTGTCTTTTCTTATAGTAGAGAGGGAAAACTACATTGGCAGAGCAGCCATTGATCCACACTGTGGCCTCAACATCTGGT
Organism: Copadichromis virginalis; assembly: GCF_057382275.1. Taxonomy (NCBI): domain Eukaryota; kingdom Metazoa; phylum Chordata; class Actinopteri; order Cichliformes; family Cichlidae; genus Copadichromis; species Copadichromis virginalis. The sequence goes on along the minus strand of NC_140635.1, from coordinate 8,980,063 downwards.
AGGTAAGAAGCAACTGATAAGGCAAGATCTCCACTTTTGGAAAGGGATATTACACCAACTTTTTTACTGGAACCCTGTGGAAAAACATGTCAATGAACAGCCATCAAAGTTGTCTTCAACAACTATGAGTCTTCCAGAATAAATTAACTCACCTTAGTTAGTTTTTTTAGAAACTCGACAGCTTCTTCCAAATAATCCAGGTGGATCTCCTTAATGTTTTTAGGCAGGTCATCGTGGCCATACAGGGCAACAGTCAGAACCAAAAATCCTCTGCTGGCCAACAGAGAGGCTCTTTTCTCTGACAGACCTCCACCAAAAGTGTACAAATCTAACACAGCTGGGAAGGGACCCCTGCCTGGAATGAAACATACATGCAAAGCAAGCATATTTTTGTATGGAGCTAAAATTATGAGTAACTGTAACTAGGACATTTTCAAGTATGTACTTTTTTTCCTAAATGATGCTGACAAACCTGGAGGAGTAAACAGGACTCCTCGAATGTTCCCCTCTTTGATGGGGACCCGAATGACCCCATCTCCCATTAGAATCCTCTCATTAGTCGCCTCTGCCAGAATCCGGCCCTCACCTGCCTCCTCGTGCACTGAGAACTTTACCATGGATGGATTAAGGGCATTTGTCTTCTGAAGTCTTTTATGCAAAGAGTCCGGTGTCATTGACCAAAGCAGACCCATCGGTTCAACCCCAACGTAGCTCCCACTGAGTGAGGGGTCTCTCTTCAAGTCAATCTCCCCGTTGCCATTGGCTCTGTAGGTGGCCGCAGAGCTGAACACAGTTCCCTTGTCGTCGGTTGAGCTGGCTCTCAGGGAGACCACCTGCCTCGACCTCAGCCCGGCCACCTTCACCTGAATAGGCTCATCAAACAGACACCTGGCACTCGGGAGCAGCCTCAGCCTGATTTGGGAAGCCATGTCTTCAGCAACTTTCCTTTAAGTTACACGTTTAGACTTTGCCCTATAGAAAAATAAACAAAATAGTGCTACTGCACACGTTATTTTTATTACTCTAAGAGGTGCTGTGAACTTTAGCCTTTTAGAGTACACACTGGCCTTGTGGTAAAGTTAAAGAGTCCTATTGTATTTCACTCCAACTCTAGCATCCAAAGTGGATGTAAACGACGATGTGATATACGTCTTCCAGCTTTGTTTGGCTCAACAGAACTGTCAAGTTTCAAGGGTCCTGTGCGCTTTTATTTTGATGCCTTCCTTCCTACTTCCCTAACCCTCTCAGACCTGCAGTAACAGAACTACAGAAGCATTAGCGCTAGCTAAAAATCTTTTCTTCCCCCCACCAAGGGTAAAAGAGCAGGAAATATTTTTACATTTCTGTAAAAGCCTGAAGCCTCACCACCTAGACTTTTGTCGAGGATCAAGGGAAGACAGAGTACAAGAAAAGCTTCGTAGACTTTGGCTTCACTAACTAGTACATTTAAGCATTAAACATACGACTTAAGCCTGAAAACAAAAGCTTTACCTGACGCTTAACCCTCCAAATGTGGAGGCATACTGTTAGATTTGTGTTCTCATGAGTAAATATATTAATTTATTTTATGTTGTGAAAGAAGTTTTCTGATTGTCATTTTATTTTGAAAAGGATTTTATTTTGGTGATTATAGACTACTTCACTTCCTGTTCCTGTTGTTCCGAAGCGCGAACTGCTGAAGTAATGTATGGTTTTCCCCTCCTGTGTTGTTAACAATAAAAGAAACGGGAAAAGTAATCAACCACCAAGTGTGTGCATTATTAAGAGAACATGGCCGAAGAAGAAGAAAACTCTTCGAGCTCAACAGGTTATGGGCCCAGGCGTGACACAACAGGAGGAAGATGGCAGAGGTTAGTGTTCAACGGAGACGAAAACAGTTACGAACTTTGGGAGGCAAAGTTTCTCGGCCACATGCGGATCATTGGTCTAAAGGACACTATATTATCAGCCACTAACCCAGATGCAGAGAAGAACGCTGAATGCTACGCTGAACTGATACAGTTTCTTGATGATAAAAGCCTTTCACTGGTAATGAGAGATGCGACTGACGATGGAAGAAAAGCTTTAAAAATACTACGTGACCACTACGATAGTAAAGGCAAGCCCAGAATCATCGCACTGTACACAGAGCTGACGTCTTTACAGAAGAAACCAGATGAGACAGTGACAGATTATATTATCCGGGCTGAAAAAGCAGTGACCTCCCTAAGAAATGCAAAAGAAGTCATCAGTGATGGACTTATTATTGCTATGATTCTAAAGGGGCTTCCTGAAGCTTACAAGCCATTTGCTATTCACACAACTCAAAGCAGTGAAGATTTAACATTCACACAGTTCAAAAGCAACCTACGAAGTTATGAGGAAACCGAGAAATTCGACAACAAAGTAAAAGCGGATAATGTGATGAAGGTTGATTTAACATCAATCACCTGCCATGGATGTGGAAACCGAGGACATTTTGTAAAAGATTGTCGCCAAAAGGGAACACCTAAGTGGTGTAGCTACCATAGAAGCTCGACACACAGTGATGAGACATGTAGAAGAAAAACCAAATACAGAGATGATGCGAAACTAACTGTAGTAAAACAAGAGGACAAGAAAGAAGAGCAGACTTTTGTATTTAAAGTTAGTCAAAGACTTCTGCCTACTGACATAATAAGAGAAGGACTAATGGTGGACTGTGGTGCTACTTCACACATCATTACAGAGAAGAACAAGTTCATAAAGTTTGATGAGACTTTTGATCCTGAGAAACACTACATGGAGCTCGCTGATGGATCCAGGACAAACAACGTCGCACTCAAGAGGGGAGATGCCAACGTCTCTCTACGGGACATACAAGGACACTGTACCACCATCACACTGAGAGACGCCCTGTTCATCCCATCCTACCCTCAGAGCATATTTTCAGTGAAGGCAGCTACAAACTATGGAGCACAGGTGATCTTCAAGAAGGGACAGAATGAACTGGTGAACAAAGATGGGACAGTCTTCTCCATCGAAGAATACAACAGACTCTACTATTTGAAAACGGTAAACAATGAAACATCATACAATGACATGATGTCCTGTGATACTGTTAATCTGGCTTGTGATGTGAAAACATGGCACGAAATTTTAGGACATTGTAATGTTAGTGATGTGTTAAAGCTACCCGATGTTGTAGATGGCATGAAAATCACAGGCAGTGGCATGTTAGATTGTAATGTGTGTACAGAAGGGAAATTCACTAACAACAGAAACAGACAAAGCGACCCAAAAGCGAGTGACCCATTACAGTTGGTGCACACTGATCTAGCGGGCCCCATTGAACCTAGTGGCCAAAGTGGTCATAAATATGCTATATTATTTACAGATGATTTTTCAGGGGCAGTGTCAGTTTACTTTCTAAAACAGAAAAGTGACACCACAGAGGCCACAGCAAAGTTTCTAGCTGACTGTGCACCATACGGCAGTGTTAAGTGCATTAGATCGGATAATGGCACCGAGTTCACAAGCAGTTCCTTCCAGTCTCTTTTAAGGGAAAAGGGTATAAAGCATGAGACATCTGCGCCATATTCTCCCCATCAGAATGGCACAGCTGAGAGGCAATGGAGAACTCTCTTTGAAATGGGGAGGTGTCTTTTACTAGAAAAAGAGCTGCCAAAAGAATTATGGCCTTACGCCATCCAAAATGCAGCACACACCCGCAACAGATGCTACAGTAACAGGACTAAAAGTACACCGTATCAGATGTTAACAGGGAAAAGACCAGATCTCTCAAAACTGTGGATATTTGGGTCAGACTGTTATGCATACATACATGATCACAAGAAACTTGATCCCAGATGTGAAAAAGGGATATTTGTGAACAGGAAGTTATCACTAATCCCTTCACAATAAGAGCCTGAACTGCAAACAAACGCAGAGCTGCTCGGTACCGATTATAGCCCCCCAACCCCCCTTCCCCTCTCTCTCTTCCTCTCCACTGCATGGCTTTGGAAAATGTGAATGCGTGCACAAAATTCAGACTTTTAATTGTATTTTCTTAAGTTTTAAAGCTTTATCTGCAATCATACTACATCAAAGTAATTAAGTAATAGAAAAACAACTAAATTAAAACTGAACAGTTAAACAAAAAATTCAATGTTTTTCATTGTCTACAGTACCTTAGAAATTTCAGTATGTGTTTTTTTATGTAGAAAAAAGGAAACTGCTTGAAGATAATAATAATAATGATGGATTGGATTTATGTAGCGCTTTTCAAGGCACCCAATGCCACTATTCATTCACTCTCGCATTCTCACTGGTGGAGGCAAGCTACGGTTGTAGCCAGCCACAGCTGCCCTGGGGCAGACTGACAGAAGCGAGGCCGCCTACTGGTGTTGGCCCCTCTGGCCAACACCACAGATACGCTTCCCAACCCCCTGAGCCACGGTCGCCGTAATAACAACCTTTTGTTTAATAAATGCTGAAAAGCCTGGGAAATCGCACATTGACTACAATGAGACTACAATATGACTACAATAAGATTATAACACAGTATCCAACATCAGGATTTAAGGGCAGAACCAGAAATAGAAGAAAATTTTAGAAGTACTTACAAGAAGCATTAACAGAAGCTTGCCGGAAAATAAACAAAAAGTTGTTGGAGAGTCCAGGGCTTTTTCCAGAAACCACGTTAAGAAAAGATGCGGAATTTGTTAATCGTGAGATGAGGGAAATTCCACGTTTTGTGTTATACATAGAGGGCTACCTAAATGGCTGGCAGGTTTTCTTCAGCACACCTTAAGTTTTTGTTTGACTCCTCCCCTCATGCTGCATCTGTCTGAAACTGTTCCTCATTTCCACATTTATGTAATCATCAAAGCACATAGTGATTTGAAAATTGCAGCTTTTCTGGTATTAAGAGATGACCACCTTACTACTTAGTAACATATTCAATAGAACATGTTGGATTTGTTGGAGGTAGTTACCAGTATGTCAGGTTTTGTTCCCGGCTTCCTGTTTAATTCGTCTTCTTGCCAAAGTTACTTTGAGGTGACTAGCTTTGTTGAGTTTTATGGTCAGTTATAATATTTTTATATATATATATATTTTTTTTTTTATAAAACAGGCCCTGGGACAAAGGGGGTAAGGTCAAGAACTGGTCCAGGATCACACAACAAACACTCAATAATAGATCACAGATAAAAGACCACCCCCACAGGACTACTGGTAGTGGCCATGTCCTTTCCCCAACATATATATTCATTTCACCTAGTAATAACCTCCAACAGGTGCTCTCCAGGTACTCTATCTTCCTCCCACAGCGAAGCAACATGAAGTTTGGGATAGATGGTGCTCTAAATTGGTTGTAGATGTGATTCTGTGTCTTTTTGTGCTTTAATATCAGGAATTATTTTGTCTAATTAAATATTGACTGGCAGCTTTTCTGGGGTGTACCCTGCCTCTCTCTAAATGTCGGACAGGATAGGCTCCAGCCCCCTTAATTATTGGGTAAGTGTTAAGTGAATTGGATAAGTGGTTAAGAAAAATTTAGGGATATTTTGGCTGGGGATCGTAAGCATATTTATAAACTGAAGGAGTAAGTTTAATATTAATAATATAAATGTACTACATTTGACAGATGTACAGATAAGAGCTAGAAGCTCCATTAACAGAAAAAGAATTAACCATGTAATATTTCTTATACCAAACAATATAGTGCCTTCATGGAGAAGGATGGAGTAAGTGTTCCTGTGCTAACTGATCCCAAATTGCTCATGGACTTAGCTTTTCTTGTTGATATAACACATGAGCTTAATGTACTGAACAAGAAGTTACAAGGCCAGGGGCAACTTGTCAGTGCTGCCTATGACAACGTGAGAGCATTCTCCACAAAACTTGCGCTCTGGAAAGCTCAGCTCTCTCAGACAAACCTTTGCCATTTCCCAGCATGCAAGGCACTCGTGGATGCAGGCACACCATTCAGTGCTGACAAGTATGTTGATGTCATTTTGAGGCTACAGGAGGAATTTGATCACAGATTTGCTGACTTCAAGACACACAGAGCCACCTTTCAAATTTTTGCGGACCTCTTCTCCTTTGATGTGCAAGATGCCCCTTCTGTGCTTCAAATGGAGCTCATTGAGCTGCAGTGCAACTCTGAACTCAAAGCGAAGTTCAGGGAGGTGAGTGGAAAAGCAGAAAAGCTTGGACAATTTTTGAGAGAATTGAGCCCTAGTTTCCCTCGGCTTTCCCGAATGTTCAAGCGGACCATGTGCCTTTTTGGTAGCACATACTTGTGCGAAAAGCTCTTCTCCACTTTGAACTTCAATAAGTCCAAGTACAGGTCCAGACTTACGGATGATCATCTTCAAGACATACTGAGGGTCGCAACTGCTTCCTCCCTCAGGCCAAATCTGGCTCGGCTATGCGAGAGGAAACCCTGCCAGGTCTCTAGCAGCAAGGAGTAGGCAAGAGAAGCCATGTTCAGAAGAACAGTTCATTTTCTACAGTGTTCCATTCATGTTCAGAAGAAGGTTATAGAACTGTTAATACAGACATTTCAATCTAAATACAGCAGATATAGAAGACTGAAAAAAACACAAGTTCACTGACTAAAAATATCTTATTATTGTTTTATTTATGTAAGATAAGAGAGATAAGATAAGATAGAACTTTATTAATCCCTCGGGTGGGTTCCTCTGGGAAATTCGATTTCCAAAAAAGCACAGCACCGACAGAAGTTACAGAGTTATACACACACACATATATATAAATACAGAGACAATATAAATAAAATATACGAAGGGGATAAATAGAATAAATAGGAATAAAAATAAAAATACAAGTGAATTGCACATTTCAAGTATTGAGTCTATATCAATCTGTATTACAGATTGATTAATTTTCTTATTAATTCTTAATTTGCTTATTTATTTTTCATATTTTGTGTTAAAAAAAAAAATAAAGAGATTTGCGAAGATTGGAATTTTTTAACCATGCCTTTCTTGTGGAAAACCTAATGCGGCCCAGCCTCACCCAGACTCTGCCTCCAGCGGCCCCCAGCTAAATTGAGTTTGAGACCCCTGTTCTTATGCATTTCTGACTAGAGCTTTTTTCGTGTGTCTGACTCTCTTCTGACTACAAATATGTAGGACTGCTTTCTTTCATTTGTGCAAAATCTCTCAAATTAGAAACATCCTGTTTAAGAGTGATGTTGAAAAACTAGTTTATGCATTATTACTTCTAGGCAGAACTACTGTAATTCATTATTATCAGGCTGTCGTAAAAATTCCCTGAAACACCTTCAGGTGACCCAAAATGCTCCAGTAAGAGTACTGACAGGGAAAGAAGGACCATATTTAAGAAAAAAAAATCCAAAACAAAGAAGTGAGAGTTCAGGAGGCTAGCGGCAGAGACACAGCAGTTAAGAGGGCTGACCAGGAGGCTGGCAAAGAAAGACGGAGCAGATCTGGAGGCCGACCATGACCATAAAGATCCTCGGCTGACAAGACTAGAGACCGTTGTCAGTTTATACGTCAAGGACCTCCTCAATCACACTAACACTTCTTCTGTAGAGGAAATAGAGTCTGGGGATGAGGTATATGAGTCTGGGCACTGAGGCAGTCTTTGGTGGGAGGACCCCTAGGGAGGATTTTTATGAGAATCAGCACCCCCAAGTCTGAGGCCATGTTCCTCAGCTAGAAAAAAGTGGAGCGCCCACTCCGAGTTAGGGATGAGTTGCTGACCCAGGTGAAAGAGTTTATGTATCTCAGGGTCTTGTTCACGTATCATGAGAGAGGGGATTCCTTTTTTGATTCCTTTTGTCTGTACATTCATGTCCTTGGTTTCGGTCATCTCTCCTGATCTTGTCATTCTATAGGAATGTATTTAGGTTTAATGAGAGTAAAAGAATATTTAAGCGTTAACATGAAGTGGAAACTTGAACATTTAAGTAGTTGTTCATGCTTTGAAACAGCTAGAAAGAAGAATTAAACTGTCTAATCCAGGGAATAATTGTATTAAACATAAAAAACCTTTAATTTAAATCCATCCATCTAGAATTTACAAGTTTAAGGCTTGGTAATTTAGTAACATCACGTAAGATCATGAGATGAAATCTATTGGGCCGAGCTAACTGCGGTAACGCGTTGACGCCATGCAGCCCCATGCAGCGGGCGACCCGCATTAACTCGCTAACGGAGATTTGCCGAGTTAATGCGGTTATGGCGTTAACGTGATTTTAACGAGACTAACGCTGACAGCACTAGAAAATCTAGAATAGAAAATGAAATTATCATGGTTTTGGTAAGAGAAATTAAAATTACCAAACTGCATGAAACTGAACATTAAAACAAAACGTTAAAGGGAAATTTTCATTTGTATTTTTTTCTTCCACACAGTCTTTTTGGATAGCAAGGATTGGAGTGTGTCAAGGTTAATATATCACATTTATCTATACCAGAGTTGCAAATGTTTAACCGAAAACCAAAGGCACATTCTGTTCTTCTACAAATCCTTACCATATCCAAATTCAAACGTTTGAACTATCGAGCCAAGCGACCCGCAGAAAATAACTGCTAAAGCACTTGCAGAGAAACTGGACAGACTGCAATGTGATAGAAAAGCTAAATTAAATAAAGCTAATCATCTACAAGAGAGTATATGAAAATAATATCTATATTGTAAGTACATCACTAGATATAGATAATAGTATCTATATCTATATGGTTCAAGCCTCAACTAATGATTCTGTTGCTTTGTGTAATGAAGCAAGAACTATTCATGGTTCTTTGATCTGTGTGTTACCAGATGATGAAAATGAAAAGCATGAAACATGGTTTAAAGCAAAAACAATGTGTTATGATGAGTTTATTTATGAAGTGAGTGAATGGTTATCTGGTTGCGAACATTTGCATTTAAAATATTGGTGTTGATGATGGTGTTAATCCAGAGGACAGTGTTTCAAATGTGGCTGGTAAGCCTTCCATCATTAAAAGGTCAACTAGTGGTAAAATAAGGACGATCTGATTTCCTCGTGTCAGCATTGTTCCCACATCATCATAATTAATGTTGTTCCAGGTTCAACATTGCAAGTGACCAATCACCTTCTTGTGACGTAATTCCTTTGCGACTTCGAAATACCCGCCTTCGATTATTTCGAAATACAAGTGAAGAAGCGAAAAACCGCCGCCTGTCCGCCGAATTTGAAGTCAATTCGCCTGTCCGCCGAATTTGAAGTCAATTTAGGATACTTTCCTTTAATAAATGGTAAGCATTATACATATGTTCCTCACTTGGCTTGCTGTTTGTTTGCTAGCGATAGGCTACTTGACGACAGCATTAGCTAACCAGTGTTCTCTAGACCAGCGTTCCCCAACTTTTTGGGTGTTTCGTGGCCCGGGGGTTGGGTCAGGCAAAATTGCAGTAGCTTCCCTGATCATTTTACAAACATAAGTGAAGAGAATCTGGACTAAAAGGCCTAGACTTATGGTTGTGTGCTGAATCTATGAATCAAACTATCACCTGGAAACATAATTAACTGGTCCATAGCTGTGAAACTGGACACGAGTTCTTGATTCTATGGAGATTAACAGTAATCCAGAAATTTACAAATTTGTCCTGGTACATCGCGTAAATGTTGTCCCTGGGACATTGTGTAAATGTTGTCCCTGGGACATCATGTAGAATTTGCCCTGGGACATCGTGTAGATGTTGTCCCTGGGACATCGCGTAAATGTTGTCCCTGGGACATTGTGTAAATGTTGTCCCTGGGACATCATGTAGAATTTGCCCTGGGACATCGTGTAGATGTTGTCCCTGGGACATCGTGTAGATGTTGTCCCTGGGACATCGTGTAAATGTTGTCCCTGGGACATCGTGTAAATGTTGTCCCTGGGACATCGTGTAGATGTTGTCCCTGGGACATCGTTTGATAGCTTGTAAATAATGGAATGAAAATTATTGATTGTTATTAACTTGTGAAAAAGAAGTGTAACAAATCCACATGTTATGTTCTTACACCCTTACAGAAACTGTGACTCCTTCACAATGTCAGGTAAATGTCAACTCATGTTGAATAATCAACCAATCAAGCCTTTTATTATCACATGCAATGTTACACGTACAACTGCAATGAAAATTTCACCCCCTTCTGACCATACATATATTGCTTAAACATCACATTGGGAAGACAGGTCGGAAACAGTTAGGAAGGTCAGAAAACAATTTAATTAATAGATGAGGAGGAGAAAAAAGAACTACAACCAGACAAAGCTCCTAGAAGACTGAAATGGATGATGGTTGCAGCATGCAAAAAGAAAATGATATCTGTTGACTACAGCATATGCTTTCTCACAGATTACCTTGTGGGAGTAGCTGGACCAAACTCTATTGGTATTTCAAGTTTGAAATCCCTGTTTGACCAGACTAACATTTCAGATGAGGTACCTCTTGACATAAAAATCCTTTTATGTTGTCATAAAACTAATGTTAAATTCTGCTTTAAATACACTTTATTGTACAATTTACTTAATGAATCGTATTCCTTAGTTCTGTTTTTATTTATATGTATTTATTTATTTGTTTTATAAGGTAATAGATGGCCTAATCTATTTGCAGTGTGAGGTATGTTGAAAAGCTTGTTTGATCATAATAAGATAAGATAGAACTTTATTAATCCCTCGGGTGGGTTCCTCTGGGAAATTCGATTTCCAAAAAAGCACAGCACCGACAGAAGTTACAGAGTTATACACACACACATATATATATAAATACAGAGACAATATAAATAAAATATATGAAGGGGATAAATATAATAAATAGGAATAAAAATAAAAATACAAGTGAATTGCACATTTCAAGTATTGAGTCTATTGCACTGTTGACTATTTACAAAAGTATTGCACAAAAGGTATTGCACAGTGAGGTGAAGAGGCACTACAGCTTAGTTGTTCCCCCCTCCTTTGTCCTCCTGTTTCCCCTCCCTCTCCCCTCCAGAGAGGAGTTAAACAGTTTGATGGCGTGTGGGACAAAGGAGTGACATAGCATGTTTACGTTTTTTGTAATGTATTTGAAAACATAGGTGTATTTATGTTATTTTTATAGAATTTCCCTCACATTTATCCAATACCAAGCCAAATCACTGGAAAAATTTTGGATGGGTCCACAAGAGCACAAAGTGCATACTTTTTGAAGGTATGACTTGGACTGTGGTAACTATGTTCTTATCACAAAGGGTTTATAAGTTGCCACTATAAACAAACAGCATTTTCCAAAATTGAAGCCTTGTCAGAAGAACCTGAAAAATACCTTTCTGAAACCTTTTCTGTGTAAAGACTTGTTCAAAAGCAATGCACACAGATTAAAACATTTCTGTCTTGGCCAACTGATAAAGAACACCAAAAATTGAGTGGTGCGTGTTGAGTCTGTGGTCTTGATTTGTTTTGTACACACTATAGAAATTAATTAATGTAAACCAAAAATGACACTTTCTATATGTTTGTGTATCTGCAGAATTAATTACAAGTCTCACCTGACAAGCTTTTGCAGTTTTGCAGTGTCATTCTTGACAGAAAAACATACTTGTCACATTATTTTTATTTCCAGAAAAACATCTTTCAGATGTATGAGAAATTGATTGGAGCCTGTCTGGAAAACGGCAGCCACTGGACCTTGTTTGTAAGTTGCACAGATTTTGCACTCTCTCTAGTGCATGATACTTTTCAGTGTCCCTCATTAGGAAAGCTCAAGGCCCAAGCCTACCATATCCATCTTTTTACAAAACAGTTTTGTGACATACCCAAGAGGACCATAGTCTATATGAATTCATTTGGCGAGTCGGAGGTCAGAAAAAGTGCGGTGTTGAAAAACTGGAGGTAATTAATTAACATATTTAACATAACATATTTAATTTAATTGAAATCATTACCGAACGTGGTTATTGATTTCTCTATATGCTTTTTATTTGTAATAACTGCGATCTCTCAGCTCATTTGCTTCAGCAAGAGGCTGCGCTGGAGAGTGGACCTTGTCACATGTGAGCCACCCACATCAACAGGATGGGAACTCATGTGGAGTGCATGTCATAATGGTACTGAAAACTATAGCTTTAACCTATATAAGTAATGTTTACATTTTTGCCTATTCAGTTTTTAAAGCCTTAGAGGCAGGATGGTAAAATCTCAATTTTTTTTGTAGATTGAACCATTTCAGCAGTAATGCTTTGCTTTGGTTGCTCTGTTTTGTTTTTTTTTTCTCGGGGGGGGGGGGGGGGGGGGGGTTAAAAACAAACAAACATTTCTTTGTTAATCTAATTCTTTTTGTTCTTTTTTTTTTTTTTTCTTCTTCGTCAATTATTAGTTTGCCCAATCTCTCATTGACGGTAAAACACAAGTGGAGGAGTACAACACTGAAATCACAAAGCTCAGGTCCCGACTTTGCCACTACTTATTTTCCTCAATAGGTAAAGATAAAATTAGCTGCCTTCTTTTTCTCTAACATTGGAAAATGTAACTTGTACTTAAACAAATTATATTTTGCAGATCGAACTAGGAAGTGCAGTCAGTGCTGGTGTGTGATTGCAGCCAAAGACCGGGTACACTATGACATGTCCTTAGCCATATAGATTGTTTATTTAATGGACTTTGTTCATTTGTTTTTTGTTTGTTTATTTCTTCTTCTTTTTTTTTTTTTTTTTAATTCACAGGTGCAGTGCCAGAAATGTGGTGCATACAAGCACATGCGTTGTTCAAAGTCTGTTTGTGGCATCTGTATCTTCTGTGAGAGTAAGTCACAATATAACTAAACAATGTCCAAAAATGTTTAAAGTGAAATTTTTTTTCGTAATTTTGCCTTTGCACACCAGGACTGTGTAATTAAAGTGGACGTTTCAAGATCCAGTTTTTACACAAAACTATTTTAGACATAACTGTGTCGTATTGTGGGGATTTCTCTTCACAATTAAATTGATATAGTGCTGTTTATATCATTCTTCTTTATGTAACAGCACAGTGCAGCACAGCAGAGGGAAAGGAGTTGTGCAGCATAGTGGGTGGCTATACAGGAGGAGCAATAGAAGTAGCCAGTGAAGAATGTCATCAGGGAAAGCATCAGGCAGCGAATGACAAAGGAAAAGTTCCTAAGGGAGAGAACATCTGCAGCAAATCGACAAGTAACAGTGAGATAGGAAGACTGACAGTCAGAGATGAAGGTACACAGACTGAAAGAGATGAAGGTACACAGACTGAAGACAACGAAAAAGAAGCAGAAGTATACGGCACAAGTCTGAGTACAGATAATGCTGCTGCTGATGATGTTGACAGGATCGATGCAGATACAGAATTCCAAACTGATTCAGAAGGAACTAGTACAGTTTACAGAGTGCATGGTCGCTTATCTGTACCAAGCTCAAAAAAGAAAACCTACACAATAACAGAAGACGAGATCAAGCGCAGAATCAACGCAGAGAACATGTCAGTTCATGTTTTCAGAGGTTTGATTGGGGTAGGTATACATTTCGTGATTTTGATGTCACCTGAAATAAATCCGGGTTACTCGTATCAATGAAGTGACAATGTGGCTGGAAATTGTGCATTTGCTGCAACATATACACAATTACACCATGTAAACAAAAGCATTTAACTTTGTGCGCATGTGTGTGTCTCTCTCTGCTCTTTTGGTGTTTGCACTTTTTCTTTTTTAGGGCCGTAAAGCCAAACTGCCCGCAATGATTCTTGACAGGCCTAAGAAGGCCAAAACTAAAGTAACAGTGTTTAGTGTTCTGAGTGAAGAGGAGGCTGGGGAGCTAGCCCTCGGGTTTGCCGGAAGATTGGCCTGCGATGTCACAACAGACATGGTCTGTAAAGGCATCGACCATTCAAGTGCTGATATGACAAAGTAAGTTAGTAAAACAATATGAAAGTTGTATCTTTTTTGGTATTATTTGTCATTTCCCCGTATTTGGGTTATTGGTGTAACATTGTTAATCTTACTTTCTAATAACAGACAGACTCTTCTCAAAATCCAACACAATCTTAAACATGAGCTGACTGATTCCTCAACCTTCAGTTTGCTGACACACACCTTTGGCCCCGCTGCACTGGATTCTGTCATTTCATTCCTGTGTGAAAAACTTGATCTTGTCTCTTAAATAATGAAACCTTTTGTGACTTTTGTTTGTTCTGTAAATCAGAATCTTGAAAATTGTTCATTGTTGTTCTAAGTTTGTGTTAACTATTTGGCAAAAATGATTGGTTCCTAATCCAAACAGCATAATGACTGTTCTAACACATATCTTAAAAATGCTACAAAGAAAGAAAATTATCACATATGTTTCAATATGAATGTAATTGTGTCACACTCGGTTTGTAGTAGCTTTCCTGTTTTATTTTGAGTTTTGGTATGTTTACACTGTTAATTTTATTTCCCGTGTGTTCGTCTTCCCTTATTAGTTTTACTGTATTTAATTAGTCTGATTTAATAACTTATAATTATTTACTTTCCAGTGTGTATATATGCTCCTCGTTTGGATTATTGTTTGTTTGAGTTCTGCCTGTCTTTTCTATTAAAGATTTGGACTTTTGGACTATTAGTGGACCTCGTAGGTTTTTATTCTGTTCAATTGGTAATTGACTGGGTTTAATTTAGTGGCCTGGAAAACAGGCCGGAGGGGTCTGGTCATTTTAACCCCCTAAGACCCGAAATCTTCCATGGCATGCATTTTTAATTTCTCTTTGATATTTGGGCCGATTGGAACCCGATGAATGTAAAAAGAAAGAATTACCAGGTTTTGTTTTTTTTTTACCTAATTTTTGTTTCTGAGAAAAATGAGAGCCACATATGAGGACATTAATTTGAAATTTCGATAGAACAGTTGCAGTATAATGTCCTCATAACTGTATATCAGGCACTTGTTGATCAAGATTTAGTATTTTGGTCTAAATAACCCAAAATGTGATGTCCACATGTGTGGACGCCAGGCTGGAGTAAAGTGTTAGAGCTATTTATACCTATGTAAACTTTTATACACTGGTTTTTACCTGTCTTGTTTCAGAAAGGTTTAAAAGGGTAATGTCCACAGTTTATTTGTTTATTTATTTGTTTGAATTCAACATATTTTATTAAAGTAATTGAGCTTGAACACAGAAAAAACTGAATCAAATAATCATAAAATCAAATCACTTGCACTATACTGAAGTCTAATCTACTCTGAGCTAATGCCGGTTTCCAACACTAATGATCGGGTGAAGGAGAGAGATGAGGGTGTGCACGGCCACTGGTGCTCTTATCCCTGTTCTTTGTGATACAATCCAACAGGAAAGCAGTCAAACCCTTGGACATTAGCCAAGTTAACGTTCACAAATATATACACACAGAGGAACTCTGAGCCCCAATGTCAGCATTAGCACAAACATGCCACTTCATACCAAATCTCAGTGTGAGGTCAGGTGTTAGTCTCATTCCATTATTCTGGCTATATTTTCTTACTCATTACTATTAAACTTATACTTAAGACTAACTATTAACAAAATCACACCCCAATAACTCTGTTATTACACTTTGTATTTAATCATAAAAAGGCTGGATGTTGAAACCTTTTACTTCTATTTTGTATGAGCCAGGATTCTCAACAGCTGATACTCTGTCCAAAAAGTGACAGGTATCGTTTTATGGAGCAAAAAACTTAAGAGCGCATATTTTATAAATAATACCAACAATTACAAATGCAGACCTTTAATAGTAATAAGTAATCCTTTATTTATAATGCATAGCAATATAAAAATAGTAACATATGAAAATATTACAATGGGCACAGATGAATTTGTATCAAAAACAGCAACCAAGCCAAAGTAATGAATAACACACATAAATAACAACTGCTTGAGAGACCAAACAATTTCTTTTCATCTGTTCCTTGGCAGAAAGTTAAGACAGCTATTCAGCTTTAGGTTTCAATAAACAGAAGTAATGGATGCAGTCCCTTTGAAATGTCACACAAAAGTCTACTTGTGCATATACTTAGCTTTAACTCTTCTCTTTTTTGTTTTGTATTCCAAAAGGTTTTCATTTTCTCCAGAGGATGTCTCTCTTTCAGTGGTTATCGACTGTTCACATTCATTTTCAGACTGTTGGAATGTCGATGCTGGCCGAACGTTTCTTGCTAGAATACAATGGCCTAATTTTGCGTGCATTATCTGTCATCTTTATTTCGTACTGGAATATACTTTTGCCTACTTGTTTTGTTTTTAAGACATTTGTATGCAGTTCATCTATCATTGCAGTAATACCCTCTGGAATGAATGCCCACTGTTTAACTGTGTCTAAAACAGCATTTAGTTTTCCAACTGCATCTTCTGTGCATTTTTTGTCTGTGCTTTCAACTACAGGAGTGTCATTCAAAGTTGATAGAGGACTTTTCAGAGAGTTTTTCATTTGTTTAAAATGGCTACAAGCCACCTTCAGGCAAGCACATGTGTTATAGTGAGAGAACGTACAACAAGTGCACTGAAGTGTTTCAGCCGATGCAAAAAAACACAGATTTCCAAACAAACTTGGCATTTTTATCACTTTCAAGTCCTCACAGTGTACAAAGTAATGCCTTTCTTTCACTGCAATTCTTGCCAAGGTCTGTTTCCATGTTTGGATAGATGTCATTGTCAGCCTCTGCTAATTTTGCAAGTAACACTAGATGCTTGCAAAGAAGTCCTCGTAAGCCATATGTACAGTTGCAGTAGGACTCAACAGGGCAGACATCATACACCATGTCTTCTCTTGACTCAGATGGGACTTGATATGCATTAACTCCATGGCTGTTCTTGACTGTAATTTTAACCACTTTCCATCAGTCTTGAAGCAGAGTCTGAAACTTGAGACAAGGTGTCAGCAAACCTGTTTTTCATGCGGCCCAAAAAACAAATGAACAAAGTCCATTAAATAAACAATCTATATGGCTAAGGACATGTCATAGTGTACCCGGTCTTTGGCTGCAATCACACACCAGCACTGACTGCACTTCCTAGTTCGATCTGCAAAATATAATTTGTTTAAGTACAAGTTACATTTTCCAATGTTAGAGAAAAAGAAGGCAGCTAATTTTATCTTTACCTATTGAGGAAAATAAGTAGTGGCAAAGTCGGGACCTGAGCTTTGTGATTTCAGTGTTGTACTCCTCCACTTGTGTTTTACCGTCAATGAGAGATTGGGCAAACTAATAATTGACGAAGAAGAAAAAAAAAAAAGAACAAAAAGAATTAGATTAACAAAGAAATGTTTGTTTGTTTTTAACCCCCCCCCCCTCCCCGAGAAAAAAAAAAAAAAAACAGAGCAACCAAAGCAAAGCATTACTGCTGAAATGGTTCAATCTACAAAAAAAATTGAGATTTTACCATCCTGCCTCTAAGGCTTTAAAAACTGAATAGGCAAAAATGTAAACATTACTTATATAGGTTAAAGCTATAGTTTTCAGTACCATTATGACATGCACTCCACATGAGTTCCCATCCTGTTGATGTGGGTGGCTCACATGTGACAAGGTCCACTCTCCAGCGCAGCCTCTTGCTGAAGCAAATGAGCTGAGAGATCGCAGTTATTACAAATAAAAAGCATATAGAGAAATCAATAACCACGTTCGGTAATGATTTCAATTAAATTAAATATGTTATGTTAAATATGTTAATTAATTACCTCCAGTTTTTCAACACCGCACTTTTTCTGACCTCCGACTCGCCAAATGAATTCATATAGACTATGGTCCTCTTGGGTATGTCACAAAACTGTTTTGTAAAAAGATGGATATGGTAGGCTTGGGCCTTGAGCTTTCCTAATGAGGGACACTGAAAAGTATCATGCACTAGAGAGAGTGCAAAATCTGTGCAACTTACAAACAAGGTCCAGTGGCTGCCGTTTTCCAGACAGGCTCCAATCAATTTCTCATACATCTGAAAGATGTTTTTCTGGAAATAAAAATAATGTGACAAGTATGTTTTTCTGTCAAGAATGACACTGCAAAACTGCAAAAGCTTGTCAGGTGAGACTTGTAATTAATTCTGCAGATACACAAACATATAGAAAGTGTCATTTTTGGTTTACATTAATTAATTTCTATAGTGTGTACAAAACAAATCAAGACCACAGACTCAACACGCACCACTCAATTTTTGGTGTTCTTTATCAGTTGGCCAAGACAGAAATGTTTTAATCTGTGTGCATTGCTTTTGAACAAGTCTTTACACAGAAAAGGTTTCAGAAAGGTATTTTTCAGGTTCTTCTGACAAGGCTTCAATTTTGGAAAATGCTGTTTGTTTATAGTGGCAACTTATAAACCCTTTGTGATAAGAACATAGTTACCACAGTCCAAGTCATACCTTCAAAAAGTATGCACTTTGTGCTCTTGTGGACCCATCCAAAATTTTTCCAGTGATTTGGCTTGGTATTGGATAAATGTGAGGGAAATTCTATAAAAATAACATAAATACACCTATGTTTTCAAATACATTACAAAAAACGTAAACATGCTATGTCATTATGATCAAACAAGCTTTTCAACATACCTCACACTGCAAATAGATTAGGCCATCTATTACCTTATAAAACAAATAAATAAATACATATAAATAAAAACAGAACTAAGGAACACGATTCATTAAGTAAATTGTACAATAACATTGCATGTGATAATAAAAGGCTTGATTGGTTGATTATTCAACATGAGTTGACATTTACCTGACATTGTGAAGGAGTCACAGTTTCTGTAAGGGTGTAAGAACATAACATGTGGATTTGTTACACTTCTTTTTCACAAGTTAATAACAATCAATAATTTTCATTCCATTATTTACAAGCTATCACACGATGTCCCAGGGACAACATCTACACGATGTCCCAGGGACAACATCTACGCGATATCCCAGGGACAACATTTACGCGATATCCCAGGGACAACATTTACGCGATGTCCCAGGGACAACATTTACGCGATGTCCCAGGGACAATATTTACACGATGTCCCAGGGACAACATCTACACGATGTCCCAGGGACAACAATTACACGATGTCCCAGGGACAACATTTACACGATGTCCCAGGGACAACATTTACACGATGTCCCAGGGCAACTTCTACACGATGTCCCAGGGACAACATTTACACAATGTCCCAGGGACAACATTTACGCGATGTCCCTGGGACAACATTTACGCAATGTACCAGGACAAATTTGTAAATTTCTGGATTACTGTTAATCTCCATAGAATCAAGAACTCATGTCCAGTTTCACAGCTATGGACCAGTTAATTATGTTTACAGGTGATAGTTTGATTCATAGATTCAGCACACAACCATAAGTCTAGGCCTTTTAGTCCAGATTCTCTTCACTTATGTTTGTAAAATGATCAGGGAAGCTACTGCAATTTTGCCTGACCCAACCCCCGGGCCACGAAACACCCAAAAAGTTGGGGAACACTGGTTAGCTAATGCTGTCGTCAAGTAGCCTATCGCTAGCAAACAAACAGCAAGCCAAGTGAGGAACATATGTATAATGCTTACCGTTTATTAAAGGAAAGTATCCTAAATTGACTTCAAATTCGGCGGACAGGCGGTGGTTTTTCGCTTCTTCACTTGTATTTCGAAATACTCGAAGGCGGGTATTTCGAAGTCGCAAAGGAATGACGTCACAAGAAGGTGATTGGTCACTTGCAATGTTGAACCTGGAACAACATTAATTATGATGATGTGGGAACAATGCTGACACGAGGAAATCAGATCGTCCAGGAAATCAGATCGTCCGTAAAATAAGCACAACATCCTCTGCAAGAATAAAAGAAAAGCCAGAAAAAGCTCTGTAACACACATACAGTTTCTAGGTCTGACCAACAATCTCCATCACCAACCAGTGTTGCCTTCTACTTTTAAATATCCTATGAACCTCAAGTAAAGCAGCAATCTGAGAGCAAAATATACCGGCTCCATTCTTTTAGTACAGGTAAGCAGTAATATTCTATAATAACTTCTCACACCTTCTATTCGAGCGCCCTCTGTCAGACATCATTTACAGTTTCAATAAAGCTGCATTCACAAACACTGCAACCCAGTTTTACTGTTAAGCGACAATTACAGTTCACCGTTTTGAGTTGTTTGTATCCACTTATCAGGAACCCGACTATAGTTTGAAAGTCCAGGGCATGCAAAGTTCATTCTTGCACAATGCTCGACTTTAAAGGGACCATCAGTGTGAAGCACTCTGGAAAGACTGGAGCAAACGGTGGACTGACTTCTTAACAAATCAGTTGTTAAGAACTTCAGTGTGGTGACTGATTAGTCAATGACTGAACAATCAACAGACTTGTAACCTTTCAGTAACATGTGTGTGCTGTATGAACTATAATATTAAAAAATATTATGTTACTCTTGTACATGTATTCAAGGATCATGCTGCTAACTCAACAAAAACAATCAGGTCAGATGTTAAAATGACCTGTTTTCTGCATTCTAAAATAATCTACAAACTTACCTACAGACCGTTTGTTTTGAAAACAGCTGAAATATAATATGATCATTTCTGGAGCTGATTTGACATCGGCTTTCAGGATATCCAGGAACAGATCGACATGTTACATACTACCCTAAAACTCAGTGTAGAAGCGCACGAACGTTTAAGCGGTTAACAAGCGGCGGCTGGCTCGACTGTGGTGGGTAAAAACACCGATGTCAACACATTAAAGTGAAATAAAATCAGACACTTTTTGCAGGCTGACTTTAAACTCTGCAAAACCGATTTTCTCAAGAATAAACCACTGCAGAAAAGCAAACGTCACCCATTATATATATATATAATATATCCTAAAAAATTATATATCTTGTGCTTAACTTTTGCAAATAGGTAATATTTTGATAATTTGGCCGGATATTTAATGTTGCTACATTCTCGCCGAAATCGTCGCACTATTTTATGCACTAGAAACAGTGCTTTTTCAGAACTTTACTTCCAGTTCTGAATTTCGTTTGAAATGCATTCTGGGATACTTGGCTAAGGCGAAGTCCAAACAAGTCGTCACCAGAAGCGTACTTTGAGCGTATTTTGAATTTAAAACATATTTGGGCTGCGACTCAAGTCTGTCTTAAGTCCGCGTGATCACGGGTACTTCGAGAAACAAAACCAACCACCAGACTCATTCGCTTCGGTGAGTTTTGGTTTTAAGAAAAAAAAAACATCCTTGTAAAACTCTCGGCTGTTGCACATATATGGAGATACATTTGTCTCGAAAGGTTGAAAATAATCTACGATATACAAATGTGCGGACTGAGTTAATTTTGAGTGCTCACAAATCCGTGCTCCAGTCCACATAGATACACAGCAATGTAAACATATGGAAAACTATTTTGCAAGTACTGTACATGTTACAGTACAGTGATAATTTACGTATTGAGGTCTATATATATATATATATATATATATATTATTTTATTTTATTTTATTTATTTATTTATTTTTGCCTGTCCCGTTTGGATTTTTAGCCATCAGAATTGTTGTCTGAAGGCCAAGAAAGATGCCAAGTGGATTTACTTTACCAAGTGGATCATCGTGGCTTTGCCATATTGGTCCATTTAACTGACCTTTATTATAATTATGTATTTATTTTATTTTCATTTTTTTAAAGATGGGACAGACATGACTGGGGGATAGGACAGGGTGAAAGAAAGAGAGGGTGAGAAAGAAAGAAAAATAGAGGGGAGAAGAGATGGTGAGAAAGGGGGGAAGAAAAAAAAACAAAGAGCAACATAATAAATCCAGGCTGGAGAAATCCAGGCTCATCCAGGCTGGAGAAACTGATCAGGAGGGCCCTGTTTCAGGAAGCCGGTTTAGAAAACTCAGAGTGAAAAACGACACTCACGGTTGAGTAACCCCGAACTGTCCAACTCGGAATATTCGGTTTCAGAAAGGCTGATAACAATTAGTTCAATCAACGCGGAGTTGCGTCAACCCCAAGTGAAGCGCGCGGACGAGGATACATAAAGCCCTGATAAGCGGAGCACAGATTAAGCGAGTCACCATGGAGACGGAGGGAAAGAAGGCGCGGTCAATGTATTTCACAGCGCTTGAGGCCGAAATTCTGATGGCAGCATATGCCGATAACATGCAAATTCCGCGGAAAAAAGTAACACAGCCACAGCTGCAAAAGAAAGAGAGCATGCATGGCAAAACATAGCCGACAGAGTCAATGCGTGAGTGTTAATTTAAACATTGATCTAGGGATTTCCACCCATTTAACACGTTATTTTATCATATGTTATTTTATTTGTTATTTTATACATTTTATTTTGTGATGTGATGTGAGCGCAGGTGCAACCCAACAGGCCCCAAACGTGCCTGGCAGCAAGTAAAAATGAAATATAAAAATTAGAGATGGACCGATCCGATATTACGTATCGGTATCGGTCCGATACTGACCTAAATGACTGGATCGGATATCGGAGAAAAATAAAAAATGTAATCCGATCCATTAAATATCACGAAAGCACCTCACAAAACTTGCAACACGCCGTAACTCACCTCAGAACGTTAGCATGTCGGAGCAGTATGCATCACGTGATAGAGCGGCTGTGGCATGCGGGACCTGTGGTCTGGATAGCATTTGGAGCTTCGCTAGCAACCCGGCATTTCATCTCCGACAAAGTTATCCCCGAGAGAAGTAAAGCAAGTGTGTAAGTCCATCTCTGAATGTTTGTAAAGCATTCCTGCGTTAAGCTTAACGAGCGACTGCCTCTCGCTCTCCGGCTGCTACTTCAATCGTGAAACTGCTTAAATGATCAGCTGATCGGCTTTTCTGTCGCGAGTCCGTCTTTGTTTTTGGCCCACTTTGCACCAGAAAGAGGAAACCAGCGGCTGAACAACAGCAGCACGTTTAAGCTTGATAAGCTGTTGTTAGAATTTATTTAATATTACTTTCTACACCAGGATCTTTTTCTACGTAGCTGACGCTGGTAACTGTGCAGGGGCGGATCTAGCAAAGTTTATCCAGGGGGGCCGATAGGGCATTAACTGGGAAAAGGGGGCACAAAGACATACTTTTCTTTCTTATTCTCATTTAAAATGTCTAGCTTTTAATAAATAATTATCTGACACACAAAGTTTTAATTTGATGTAAAATGAATAGAAGTCAATTACTGTATATAGTGACTATTAAGTCTAATATATATACCCTAGTAAGCTATAGTACTTTTTCCTTTGGGAAGGTACCATCTGTGCAGTCTGCAATTTTGTTGAAGAAAGATGTTGAATCTATTTAATATTTCTTGAAAAATAATTGATTTCTGTGCATTTTTTTTCACACTGCATCAAATTAAGGTTGATTACGTCGATTAAGCATCATGAGGTGGCGCGTGAGGGGTGGTTCCCTATTTTTTATTTATTTATTTTTGTTGTTGCTGGGAGTTGGAACCCTATTAGTTAGGTTGCTTAATATTTACGCTAAGTACTCTTTAAAATACCAGAATAGGGAGGATGGTGTAGGTCTAAGTTTATTAGATTGATCAGTATTGCTGAACTATTAAATATTTTTTTTGTACACAGGTATAACAGAATAGCTTTAGTGTAGTTGTTGTTTTAAACTTGAGTATGAACTTGCAGACTTGCAAAATGCAGCAAGATATTTTAAAAAACAGTTTTGTTGATTAAAAAACACTATATCGGATTCATATCGGTATCGGCAGATATCCAAATTTATGATATCGGTATCGGTATCGGACATAAAAAAGTGGTATCGTGCCATCTCTAATAAAAATATATAGTCCAAACAGGTAAGGTGTAATTGTATTATGAGCCATAGTGCTTGGTCTGTTTGTCCGATGTAAATCAATTGCAGTTAGAGGCTACATTAATTTTCTTTCTGTAAGCACTTATTGAAATTATCTGAGCACATTACAAGTACATATTTGCTTACTCTGTATGCTCAAATGTGACCCGTTATAGCCAACAGAAAAAAAGTGGAGGCCCGAAAAACAGGTGGGGGTCCTCCACCACCACCACTCACAGAGGCTGAGCAGTTGGCCCTCAGCCAAAACAGTGGGCGCCCTGTGGCCGAAGGCATCTCTGCGGGGACATCCTCTGAGTCAATAACCCCGCAAGACACAAGTGCCTACATAGGGGGTAAATTCAAAATAATACATGATGTGCATACATCCTTTCTTCACAGTCACCTTTGCAGTGCTGCTCATTCATTTGATAAACTCTTTACCATAATGGATTATTTTGTAGTGAAGTTATTTTCCTACTGATTTTGCCTTCCCTCAGTCTTGGTTGTCTTTGAGAGCATAATGACAATGAAGTGTAAGGTGATTGGTATGTTTGTTAATTGCCATTTGGTCCCTTGTAAGTTATAAGTGACCTGTATAAACCTCATATTCTATCAGTTGATGGTGTACTGCATCTGGTGCAGCCTCCTGTTGAGCCAGACCAACATGCAGTTGTGAGTAATACTCCACAGATTATATGAGTTTACAGTAGAACAGCAATGTTGTTTATTTCTTTACTACAGGAAAATAATGAAGAAACATTGACAGCTGTTACAGAGGAGGAAGCAACAGAGACACTTTATGAGGTTTACATCTTTTAATACTTTGTGTACAGGAAATACAGGCGACCAATAAAGCCAGTTGAACAAAAAATCTGTTTATTCTTCTTTCAACATGTTGAGGTGATGGGTCAAAAGAAATGATTGTGACATATGGTGTCTCTGACTGCGCTTCCATCTTGTATGTCCGTGGGAGGGTCAGGATGTTCATGGTTTGGATCACTGCTGATGTTTGGTTCAGAAGGACAGTGTTCTCCTCTAATTGTGGCAATGTTGTGAAGAATCACACATGCCACAATAATGTCACATGTCCTTTCTGGGGTGACCCTGAGTCTTTGCAGGCACTGGAACCGGGCCTTAAGCATTCCGATAGTCATTTCAACTCTGGCTCTTGTCCTGCAATTAGCCAGATTATATCGCTGCTGTGGGCCCGGTTCAGGGTCAGAGTAAGGGGTAAGCAAATAGGGTAAACATGGATACCCCCTATCACCAAGCAAGTAGCCAGTGAACTCTCCTAAGACAGAAGGATACACTTCAGTTCAAATGTCCCTGAAGCAATTGGTCTTTATATATTTTAAAGTATTTTCAACTCACCATGTCCAAATTTTGTGCTCAGTGTACATTCACGGAATATTTGTGAGTCATGGACAGAGCCTGGCCACTTGGCTTCCACATTTGTGATAATGTTGGCAGCATCATATATGATCTTCACAGTGCAGAGAACACAAATTAGCATCCATTACTATAATGAAATAATTTGTTAGTTTGACATGCTACAGGGAACTATGTACCTGTACATTAATGCTGTGGAAAGACTTCCTGTTCACATAGTCTCCTTCATTTACTGAAGGAGCAATGATTGGAATGTGAGTGCCATCTGTACAGCCAATCACGCCTGGGAACCCTGAAAATAAATGTAAAATTTAAGTAGTAGTTCAAGTATCACCACATCATAAATTAAGTTTTGGTCATCCTGATACCTGCAATTTTGTGGCATCCCTCTTTG
The DNA here is from genome assembly GCF_057382275.1 of Copadichromis virginalis. Classification (NCBI taxonomy): domain Eukaryota; kingdom Metazoa; phylum Chordata; class Actinopteri; order Cichliformes; family Cichlidae; genus Copadichromis; species Copadichromis virginalis. The sequence goes on along the minus strand of NC_140635.1, from coordinate 8,954,523 downwards.
ATGAATCTTGTGGGTCTATGACCGGGGAACACCACAAACGAGTACAGGAGACGTTTCAGTGCAACTGTAACATTCCTGACTGCCCGACAGACGGTAGCCTTGGAAACGTGCTCAGCGTCACCAATATTATACAGAAAGCTCCCGTTTGCAAAAAACCGAAGTGCAATACAAATAATATGTACAGAACTGAGAGCATGTCCGCGATGTGTCACATGCGTAATATATGGCCTGAGGATGTTATCCAAATAAATTATAGATTGTGCTGAAAAACGGTAACGTTCACACAGAAAATCATCAGGAAATGATAAAATGTCCAAACGCGCTCTGATCACTCTCTCCCGGCGGAGAGCTCTGCGGAGAATTTGGGCTTCACGATCTACTGGCTCTTCAAGGAAGGGACACGCCATGTCTGACACTTCCTACTGTCAGGTTTCCGACAAAGGGGCGGAGACAGTCAGGGTTAGTTGTAGTAAACCTGCTAGGGGGCAGGTTAGCTTCACGGCGTGTGTCGTCATAGTGACTCACTCAGGCTGCAGCTGAACTCGCTTTGTGAAACCGAAAACCCAGAGTTTTCGTTAACTCAGGGTATACTTACTCAGTTTTTCCACTAAACCGGCTTCCTGAAACAGGGCCGAGGGCTAGCTCTGTGGTCGGCATGAAGCTGGACACTCTGGTGACAGTGGCAGAGAAAAGGACATTAAAGAAACTGATGGACATTATGGACAATGCCAGGCATCCTCTGCACACGGCCATTAACAACCAGAAGAGTCTGTTCAGTGACAGGTTGCTTCTCCCCAAGACAAGAACTAACAGACTTAAAAACTCCTTTGTCCCACACGCCATCAAACTGTTTAACTCCTCTCTGGAGGGGAGAGGGAGGGGAAACAGGAGGACAAAGGAGGGGGGAACAACTAAGCTGTAGTGCCTCTTCACCTCACTGTACAATACCTTTTGTGCAATACTTTTGTAAATAGTCAACAGTGCAATAGACCTCAATACTTGAAATGTGCAATTCACTTGTATTTTTATTTTTTATTCCTATTTATTCTATTTATCCCCTTCGTATATTTTATTTATATTGTCTCTGTATTTATATATGTGTGTGTGTGTGTGTGTGTGTGTGTGTGTGTGTGTGTGTGTATATATATAATATTCTGTAACTCTGTAACTTCTGTCGGTGCTGTGCTTTTTTGGAAATCGAATTTCCCAGAGGAACCCACCCGAGGGATTAATAAAGTTCTATCTAATCTAATCCAATCTAATCTAAAAACAACACCCTCACAATAAACTAGCTAACAATAGATAACAGTAGATACTTTTTTTAAATTTCACCTGTTGGGAATGAAAAAAGAAAACAAGCAGAAGAAAACGAGAGCAATAGAATAAACAACATCACGATGATCTATGGGAATATAACGGTAAATACTAAATATTAAACATTATTGTGCAGCACGTAAGATCGACAGCGCACAGTGTGCTTTGAGGTAGGAGCCAAAAAGGGTGTAGTTTGTGTGTGTGAGCACCCGTGTGTACACCTGTAAGCATGAACGCACTTGTTTTTAAAAGGTTCCTTCATGTAATGATCTGCTAGAGCAGCGGTCCCCAACCTTTTTTGCCCCACGAACCGGTTTATGCCCAAAAACATTTTCACGGACCTTTAAGGTGTTGCGGATAAATACAACATAATAAAACTAGTACCGGTACCGAAAAAAAGAAGATTTATTCATAACACACGTGAAAAGACCCAGGAAAACCGAGTTAACGATAAAAACGATAAAAACGATAACAAAATAACGCTGAAAAACGATAAAAACCCTGAAAACCATACATTTCACACCTGAGCCTCAACTCTCGCGGCCCGGTACCAAACGACTCACGGACCGGTACCGGTCCGGGGATTGGGGACCGCTGTGCTAGAGGGTGTGGGGAGCCACAGCCCCATCCACCAGGGCATGAAGCAGGTATGGAGGAGATCAAAACTCCAAACATCCAGAGGCCCCCAGAACACAAGAGACCAAGGAAGACCAACAGAGGGGCAGCCGCGCCACTATCCCAGAAAGAGCTGACGAGAGTCCCAGATGAGGGGTCACTCAGCAGCCGCGGAGCAGAAGCCGGGGGGGTTGCAGTGACGTGCCCGTGAGCTCCGCTGGCAGCCAGCTGTGCCTGAGTGACCGAGCCCCAGGCCGAGAGGCTGAGGGCACCCCACCCCCGAAGTGGTCCGAGCGAGCCCCAGGCTCCAGGCCCCGACAAGCAGCCACCAAGGAGCGAGTCGGTGTGTACCTGGGCGCCCATCCCCGGACACAAAGAACCACCAACGCACCGATGTCTGAGGGCGTCTGTCACTGGCAGGGGAAGTGGTGGGGGGAGATAGGCCTCCATACCTTGGAGGGCCCGAGATGCCCCCAGAGAGGTGGCGTCTGATACCCGACCAGATACAAACATCCATTCCCACCCTCATGCTCTCATATGTAATTACTCAACACTCACCCAACGTGGAGATATATTCCTCTTGTTAAAAGACCCATATTCACAAGGCGGTCTTGTGAATACCCTCAAAGCTGCAGGACTGCTTTGAGGGTATAGAGAATGTAATTTGTGAACAACATTGAGAAATCAATAACAGTTTAACCCAGGGGTAGGCAACTCCAGGCCTCAAGTGCCGGTGTCCTGCAGGTTTTAGCTCATTCAAATTGCTAAATTATCTCCTAAACGTGTCTTGACATTCTCCAGAAGACTGGTAATGAACTAATCATTTGATTCAGGTGCGAGACCCAGGGTGAGATCTAAACCCTGCAGGACACTGGCACTCGAGGCCTGGAGTTGCCTATCCCTGGTTTAACTGATTGCATGACAGAATATATATCAAATTCTGTGAACACATCATCCTGCCAGGCAGGACTGTATCACTGGATCACTTTTTCCTGATTATCCTGGACTCTTTGTGCCTCTGTTATTTCCAGTCAGCTTGTGTTACCACCTTGCAAGTCTTATTAACTTTTAATTAATTGTGACTATGCATTGATGGCATGGATTTGGGACCTTTTGTCCTAATCAACATCTATTCAAATTTTTTGTTTTTAAAAGTTTAATTGTAAACAATGGAAGAGAAATATCACTTTGAAGTTGGTGTTTACCTTTTGAAGTGGCTGTGTGATCATGAAAACGGGAATCAAAACTGCCTGAAGTGCAACGAGTGACTGAATAATTGTACTGAACATAAAAAAAACCTTTAATGGAAATCCATGCAAACCATTTACTTAACTAGAAAGAAGTCTTTACTGATGGGTGCATGGGAGGGTATCTGGTGCAAAGGTATCACACTAACAGTGGCTGTGCAAGAGCTGTTAAATATTAACAAAAAATAGTCAGAGTTTCTGTCTCGCTCTGGAAGATCCTGCTGTGCTGATTTGCTGCCCAGTGTAAAATATTACTGCCACTGTCTGAAATGGATCTAGTATTAACATTATTGACAGAGAGTACAGTGGGCACTTGTAATGTGGTTGCTTGCTAATGATACATATTTAAACTGGCACATTTTTTGAGTGGAGTTTGGATTTGGGTTTCCTGCACTCAGAGACCAAACTGGGACAGTGGGTTGTTGGTGTAATTAATAAACATAATGTAATGTAATATGGATCGATCTGTCTCTGAAATTTCTTACAAAAAGTATTGTGTAAGGGGACTTTTTATCTTACATTCATAAAGTCCAATCTTTTTCTCTTTTTCAGAAAAGATGTCCTCTCAAGTGAGACTGAAGCTGCTGCCAAGCATCAAATGTATGTTTGATGTGCCCATTCAGGTGAAGGTGGCCGGGCTGAGGCCAAGGCAGGTTGTCAACATGAGAGCCAAATTAACTGATGACAAGGGAGTGGTGTTCAGCTCCTCGGCCACCTACAGGGCTGATGGCAGTGGGGAGGTCGACCTGAAAAGAGACCCCTCGCTAGGTGGGAGCTACGTTGGAGTAGAACCCATGGGTCTGCTGTGTTCCATGAGGCCACATACCATGCACAAAATATATCTAAAGACAAATGCCATAAACCCCCAGGTGGTGAAGTTTTCTGTGCATGAGGAGGAGGGCAGATTACTGGCAGAGATGATGAATGAGAGGCTTCTGATGAGAGATGGGGTCACCAGGGTTCCCGTCAATGAAGGGAACATCCGTGGAGTCCTTTTCACTCCTCCAGGTACTGGAGGTGGTTCCTAGGTTTCTATGTTCATTTTAGTTCATTTAACATTAACCAGCTTTTAAATCAACATTGTTGAAATTAAACTTTAACTGTCATTCAGTCATCTGAAACTTCTAGTTCAAATTTTAATTTTCTCCCACCTTGCTTACTGTAGTTCACATTTCAGGTGCGTTTCTCAGTCCTCCACAACTCATGTCCAGTTAGTACAGAATGCAGCAAGACCTTTGTTTGAAAGACTGCTAACAAAAAATAGCTGACTGTCACATATTACACCTATTCTTGCGTCCCTTCACTGGCTTCCAGAGAAATTAAGAATAAAATTTAAAATATGACTTGCTGCTGATTAGAATCTTTTTTCTTTCTTCCAGGAAAAGGTCCTTTTCCTGCTGTGTTGGATTTGCCCACCTCAGTATCTGAGGCAAGACCCAGTCTACTGGCTAACAAAGGCTTTGTGGTTCTCTCAGTGGCGGTGTACAATAAGAAGGGTGACAATATCACAGAGACACATCTGGACCACTTTGAAGAAGCAATGAATTTCTTAAAACAGCAACCAAAGGTGAGTTGCTCTAGTGCGCACAGACAGCAGAAAGATGTTTCATACTGAAGGAAAGTTTATGTTTCTATACTCTGTGCATTCTCAGAGAGGAGAGTAAATTTGTAGATCCCAGGTGGAATATCTGCTGTATTCCTGTAGCTAATGGGAATCTTAATTAGCTTAAGTGGAGTTTCAGAAATACTCTCATTTACATTCATTCAGATAATTGAATAAATTTCAGAGAGCATAAAGCCTCAGCTTTACGACATATTTTTTGTAATCGCACAAATCTTCTTGAGAAAACATGAATTGTTTCTATTATCACACAATAACATAATAATTTCTAACATATAATAATTTTCAAGATCAACATTATCAGCCCCCTGAAAAATTGACCTTTTTATTGATAGTAGAAGCCACTGCTGTGCAATGTTTGAGCTGTCACTTGAGAACGCATCACCCCAAAAACAGAAGAAATCCTTTTATAATTTTATAGAATAAGAAATGTTGAAGATCTCTAAGCAAGAAATAGATATACAAAGTTATCACAGCATTTCCAAGTTTCAATATGCAAAGTTAAGAAATTCAGCCAAGAGAGTCACACAGTACAGAACAAGCTTGGCAGGGTAGGAAGCAAAAGATTTCAAACACTCTAGAAAGAAAACTAGTGATAGATGTGTCTAAAGACCCCAGTACTACTGCCAAGACACTAGAATCTAGAATTGTAGTCTCAAAAAGGACAATCACGAGAACAAACAAAAATTTGCAGTGTGAAGTGAACCAAGGTCCATGCTAGAAGCCAATAAAATCTGGAGGAGCTTGAGAGATTTGCCAAAAGAGGAATAGACTGTAGAATGTAACAGCGGCTCTGCGTAGCGTGATAACGTGGTCATGGGGCCAAGTGGGGGAAATTGGGCTTGAAGGGGTAACTGTAGCATGGCTTGGTACATAGAGCGATCACACTGAGGAGCGTGGAGTTAGAACTGTGGTAAAAGGGGAGTACTAGAAAAGGTGAGCATGGCTATATGTCTTGCTTACTTGCAGGTGGAGTGAAAGATGCTTGGAGGGAGAGGGGGCGTGAGTTAGACGGTGTGAGATGGCTGACCTGAGTTCCGTAGGTTCCGAAGGAGTGTGATGGCAGGAGGGCAGGCAGGTGAAGCACGGAGAGATTTCCAGAGAAGAGCTGGGTTATCCGAGGTTCAAGAGATTAGCTTAATTTGGGGGTAAGGGTTTTGGAGGTTCCGGGAAAAGCTAGGGCACAAGAGAACAAGGTAAGAAAAGCACTTGGCAAATAACATGGAGCATTAGAGCCAGCTACCAACATGAAGTAGTTGACAAACTGTTGGAGAGGGAATATCAGTGTAAGGCTTAAATCTCTTTAGCCTGATTGCCTCAACTCAGCTCCAGGTGAGTGAAGCTGTTGGAGATATGACGGCCCTGCCCAGGGCCAGATACCAAGGAGACTCAAGACCCTGGTAGAAGTTTCCAGCCACTCACCCGGATCATGATAGCTTCACTGTGCATATATGAATGTGTTTATTTATTTAGTAATGGTAATATGCATATGTAGTCCACAAAAATGAAAATAATGACAGGTAGAGTCAGCCCTGCGCTCCAAATGTTTTATAGATTTGCATCGCCTTTTAATTTCTGTGTTATTTCACAGGTGGGCAGTAAAGGAGTTGGCATAATGTCAAGATGCAAGGGAGCAAATATCGGACTGGCACTCGCTGCTTTTGTGCCAGGTGTCGAGGCCATAGTGTGCATGAATGCCTGTAACGCCAATGTGGTCACGCCTCTCTACTACAAGAAACGGCAGATCCTGTCATCAATACTGTTTGACGAAAGCAAGTTTATTCCCACCGAGTCAGGTGCAATCATCATAAAGGATGCTCTTGAAGATCCCCTGGCAGAGAAGAATAAGGGCAGCTTGATCCCCATTGAACGAGCCAAGAGCCATTTTCTTTTTGCGGTTGTAGGAGACGACCTCAACTGGGACAGCGAAGCCTACATGGATGAAATGGTAGTGAGACTTAAGCATCATGGGAAGGAGAACTTTGAGACTGTTTTTTACCCTGGAGCTGGACACATGTTGGAGCCACCTTATGCACCCCACTGCCCCTCCAGCTTCAATGCAGGTGTAGGCAAACGAGTGCTGTGGGGAGGTGAGCCCAAGGCCCACATAGCAGCTGAGATCCACCTGTGGAAGAAGATCCAGGATTTCTTCAAAACTCACCTGAGTTGTGATGCAGCACAGACTAAAGCCAAGTTATAGATTCAAACAGGATGATTAGAAAGCTTGAGTTACAGAAACATAAATCATGACAGCAAATTGACTGTATGAAAATCACATTTTATAATTAATATAATAGTTGTTAATATGACAGTTTGAAATTTTAGGTGAAATTATGATTCGCACATGTCTTCCCCTCCTGTATCTCCTGAGCCCTGTACACATGTTTCTTTTTTCATTTTTCTTTATAATTTTTTGGGATTGTCACTTGATCTTCTGTCTGCTTATCCTGGACTCTACAGTCAGCTATGGTTTATTTCCAGTCGGCCTTTCTTAATGTTTCATTGAAATTACTTTTTATTTGTTTTGGCTATTTGTTCCATCATCACAGTGCCAAAAACATTATATGATGAGTGTAGATACATGTTTTTAATTTTTGCGTAACGCTGATTTTGTTATTTGATCCCACATTACTGTACTTATCTTTTGTAAATTGATCTTTATGTTGTAATTAAAAACAACAACAAAAAACAATTGTGTTAAAACTATTAAAGCCTAAAAAAAACGCAACAAAGAATAATGAGCTGACAAATAGACTTCAGTTTAAAGTTTAATTTACACAGTTTCCTTTCTGAGAGACCAGCAAATTAAAAAGATGACCCATGACACATAACATATTAAAAATATTCAAATATATATAATGTGTAAATGGGAAACTAAAAATGGCTTTATTGATATGGTCCAACCCACAGATTAATTTCTTAACTTTAGGTGGAAGCAGTTTGTTATTATGTGAGAAGAAAAAACAAAACAAGGTGAGACAATGTAGCTACTCCTGTTTAATGGTTTACTCGTATTTTAAGGTAGTAAGTAAGGTACTAAGTCCACACAAGTCGTCACTAGAAATAAGGTATTCACTTGCTTTGAGCATATTTTGTATTGAACCATATTTGGTCTGCGACTCAAGTCCGTCATAAGTCCACAAGATCACGGGTACATCAAGAAACAGCACGGACTAGTGACTCATTTTCTTCAGTGAGTTTTGGTTTTAAGAAAAAAACATGCATGTAAAACTCTCTTTGGGCTGTTGCATATTTTATGGAAATAATACATCTCAAAATGATCTAAAAAAAAAGATTTTACAAATGTGTGCACTGTGTGAATTTTGAGTGCTCACAAATCCCTGCTCCACACAAACACACAGAAATGTAAACATACAGAAAGCTATTTACAAGTGCATATTTCAAAATCATAATGAACATATAAAAACACATTTTGAAGCTAAACTTCACAAATCTGCTCATTTGTGCAGTTAAAAGCTCCTTGAGCATAATACACTCGCACACACCAATCACAGTTGACAGTGTATAGGAATTTCTTTTACTTATGTATTAATCACATTATTTTATTGTATAATGCCTTGGTGCCACTGGATTTTAACATGTTTCACACTCATACTATAAGACAAATGGTGGGGGTGTAGTAAGGAAGTTGAGGGAAGCAGACAGCTCCACAGGAAGAAACTTTTGTCTCTTTGAGGACTCTGGTAGGTAGCAAGGGAGTGTGAACCTTAACCTCGTAAGACCCGAACTCTTCCACAGCATGTATTTTTAATTTCTCTTTGATATTTGGGCATATTGGGGCCCAATGAATGTAAAAACAAAGAATTACCAGATTTTTTTTTTTACCTTATTTTTGTTTTTATGAAAAATCAGAGCCACATATAAGGATATTCGTTTAAAATTTTGATAGAACAGTAGCAGTATAATGTCCTCATCAGTGGATATCAGGCCCTTGTAGAGCAAAATTGAGTATTTTAGTCTAAATAACCCAAAATGGGAAGTCCACATATGTGGACGCCAGGTCCTAGGAGGTTAAGGTGTGAAACAGCTGTGTACTGCCTTTTGTTCCTGGAGAAGGTATTTAACTGAGAGCCATGTTAGACTCAGGGGAGACTCTGCTGACCTGCCCCACGGTCATGTAGGCTCTCCACCAAGCCTGGTTGTCTGTTCTTTGTGTGTTTTGATTAAAGACTGTTAGCTACCGCTCACCGCTCGTCTGCAGGCTTTATTTAAATGGAAAACTTCCACAACAACAGTTAACCACATCACACATTGCTCAAGCCTTTAATTTAGTTGTGATTTTCTTGGTATTATAATTTAAAATAATTCAAATATCCAGCTGTAGTTCTGTTGTTTTTCTAAACTCATCAAAAGTGTTTTGGGGGTTTCTTTTTGTATTTTACTTTTAGAGATATGCAGTTCTAAGAGTATTTTAATCTAAATTTCTAAACCGAAGAGACTTCAGGAAAGTCTGGCGGCAGAAGCTTGATAAATCCATCCATCCATTCGCTTCTGCTTATCCTTTCCAGGGTCGCAGGGAGCTTAATAAATCTGCTCTATAATTTGACAAAAGCACACTTAAGTCGTACTGAAACTGTAAACTGTAGATTCCATCACATAAATCTTATTCACAATATTTTTCTACTCTGATATCCTGAGCGGCCCGGGAAAGAGCCAATACCTTGTGATTTCCTTTTTGGCTGCTACAATCAGAATTTTTAAAAGATATTAAAGAAATTATCAGAATTTTTTAAGAATATGGAAGAAATTTGTAAAGGTATTTTATTTACCTTGAGCTTTGTGGAACTCAAGCCGTAACGTTTTAATTTTCCAGCAGTCCCACCTTCCAGGCCTCACATAACCTCCAACGGTTGAGTGTTCTCATGTCAAATATCCCTTTTTAACTACAGAAATTTTTATCAGTGGTTTATTGTCCTGTAAGGAGTACAGAAAGGTGTATCTGAGTACTTCATACTTTAGAAAAGAAGTCTTTACTGATGGGTGCATGGGAGGGTATCTGGTGCAAAGGTATCACATTAACAGTGGCTGTGCAAGAGCTATTAAAAATTAACAAAAAATAGGACACAGAGTTTCTGTCTCACTCTGAAAGATCCTGCTGTGCTGATTTGCTGCCCAGTGTAAAATATTACTGCCACTGTCTGAAATGGATCTAATATTAACAGCTTGTTGAATTAACAGTGGGCACTTATAGTGTGGTTGCTTGCTTGCTAATGATACGTATTTAAATTGGCAAATTTTTTGAGTGGAGTTTGGTGTAAAGCATTTCATGCACACTGAGCACAAACTGGGACAGTGGATTATTTTAAACACTGCATGGTAGCAATGGCACCCTTCAGTCTTTATCTGTCTCTCTGTTTGTCTGAAAACATAAAACAATATGTAATATGAATCAATCTGTCTCTGAATCTTCTTAGAAAAAGTATTGTGTAAGGGGACTTTTTATCTTACATTCATAAAGTCCAATCTTTTTCTCTTTTTCAGAAAAGATGTCCTCTCAAGTGAGACTGAAGCTGCTGCCAAGCATCAAATGTATGTTTGATGAGCCCATTCAGGTGAAGGTACATCGGAAACAGCTGCTGCATCTGTAATTCTGTCCATCCCGAGGAGAGTCCACACTCTACATCAGATCCTTGGCTCACCTATAATGACGCACAGGTGCTCCACACAACTGGATCTGCAGCTTGTGAGGAACAGCAGCACTCAGCCTACATCCTGTTTTACAAGATTAACGTAAGAAGACACAGCATCTCATCCTGAAGTGAGAGAATGGCACGCCAGCTGCAGCCTAATCCAATCTCTCTTCTTTTCTTTTTTCGGTGCCCAGACACCCTTCAGTTTCATCGTGTCATCACAAACAATAGCTGTAGAGTTGGATGGAGGATGAAGACAGCAGAGAGCAAAAGAAACAGGTAAGAGCAGACAGGTAGTCAGAGTTAACAAAAACTTTTAAAGCCAGTGTAGCTTCTGTTTTGAACACATTTATTGATGACAATTTTACATAAATAAGCAGTGTGTTATACTGTTATCAGATGTGGAGTCTCACTAACCACTTTAATAGTGACTTGTGTCCCAAATACTGTTTATTTGTCTTAGTTACAGATAGTGAAATAAAAATGGAAAATGATTGTTTCATAATTGTATACTCAGCTTGGTCAAGACAATAATTCGAGAACGAGAAGCGTAGGATTTTGAATTGATACCATTGGTGCATCTACTAAAGTTCTGGGGTCAGTTTGAATATCAGTGACCTTGACCTTGAGTTCAAGTTTTCTGAAAATCTTGTGAATGCTACAACTCTGTGACGAGAAGTAAGTCTCCTAGGTCTTTAAATTTGTATATAGGACTAGGAAGCTGAAGGGTTGCACTGCGGGCCATCTGTAGAGGTGTAGAGTCAACAACCTGTCTCTGAACGTGGACAAAACAAAAGAGATTGTTGACTTCAGGAGAGCACAGTGGGATCACTGCCCACTTAACATGAATGGATCCTCTGTGGAGGTCATCAAGAGCACCAGATTTCTTGGTGTCCACCTGGCGGAGAACCTCTCCTGCTCCCTCAACACCAGCTCCATAACCAAGAAGGCCCAGCAGCGTCTCTACTTCAAGCAGAAGCTGAGGAAAGCCCATCTCCCACCATCCATTCTCACCACCTTTTACAGTGGGACTAACAAGAGCATCCTAAGTAGCTGCATCACTGTCTGGTATGGTAACTGCAGCGCATTAGATCGCAGTACTCTATAACGGATTGTGAGAGCAGCTGAGAAGATTATTGGAGTCCCTCTCCCCTCCTTATAACACCCGCTCGCTGGAGGACCCCACACAGCCTTCAAACACACTCTTCACCCTGCTGCCTTCTGGAAAGAGGTCCCAGAACATCCCGGCCCTCACTACCAAACTACGGAAAAGTTTCTTCCCACAAGCCGTCAGACCCCTGAACACTCAGTGACTGCACTGGCACACGCACACCTTCACACACGTTAGTTACTTTTGCACAATACTCAGCATTTTGCACATTTCCATTGTCTTGTGTCTGTTTCGTCCTGTTCTGTCTAGTTTTGCACTGTTTTGTCTTGTTTATTTTTGCAATTTATGCACACTGCACTTTATGTAGTCCTGGGTTTGTCCGTATATGTCATATATAGCACCAGGGTCTCGGAGGAACGCTGTCTCATTTCACTCTGTACAGTACCTCTGCACGTGGTTAAAATGACAATAAAAGCCACTTGACTTGACCTGTATTTTGTAGCAGTTGCTTGGAGACGAGTGCCATACAGTTCAAATGAGCATACATTCCAAAATATGCAAATTAGCCCCATACATCATAATGATGATGTTTGCTGTTCAGGGTATGAACATTCTATGCTGAAAGTTTATAAATATACAACCTCTGACTGCTTGTTTTCAGTTGAACTTTTGCAAAGCTGAGGAGATTTTGGCTGCGATCACATCAAGTCCAAAGATGTTTAAACTTCTTTTTCACAGAAAGGTAAGTTTGAAGAGACTCGCAGCACATTTCTCTGAATGTTTTCTTATGGTAAATAAGCATTTTTGAAACTTTTAAGGAAGCTTCTTGGATGATTTCTGTAAAAACTGAATTTTGAATCCAAATGAAGGATATTGTATTTTCTTACCATATACTTTGTTTTATGCCATTACTGATGTTGGTTTTCTTGTTTCTAAACAGAAATCACACAAACAAAACGTGGCAGAGACGGAAAGTCCTTCTACGTCTCATCAGAGGTAAAGAAATGTGTCACTCTTTAATGCTGCTGGAGATATTTATAGCAGTGGTTTAGTTACATGATTTTGTTCCATTACAGTTATTAATTTTTATCTGCAATCTCCAGCATGTACTCCTTGTTAAAATTTTCCACTTTGAAAAATAACATTTACACTTTTGTCCTCATCAGCATCCCGGATGCTTCTGTTGCTGAAAATGGTCAAAAGAAGAAGAGAAAATGGAGACACTTCTGCTGTTCCTCGGTTTGCTTTTACTCAAAACATGTGAAATGCACTTTCTCTTTAAATTGCACTTGTTAATTTAAAGTGACTTTACTTTTTTAATAAACTTATGTTTGTTCGTCCTCTGCAGCAAACTGACAGCGATGCAGAGGCAGAGAGCAGCACTGTGAAGACACAAAAGAAGTGTCGCTGGTTTCTTTTTAAATTCTGGAAGGTATGTTTTATGGAAAGAGTCCCTGTCATCAAGCATTTACTCATCACATTAAATGAGAAGAATTAAGAGCAATTTAGCACATCTATGTCCTCAAATTAAGTTCAAAGATGTTTAAACGGTTTTTTTTCACAGAAAGGTAAGTTTGAAGGGACTTGCAGGATGTTTCTCTAAATATTTTTTATGGTAAATAAGCATTTTTGAATCTTTTAATGAAGCTTCATGGATGATTTCTGTAAAAACTGAATTTTGATCACAACCAAATGAAGGATTTTGTATTTCATAGGACAAACTTTAAAACTCAATTTAAAGCATGAATAAATTGTTTTTATTTTATTTAAAGATATTCCTATATATCTGCTTCATGAGCTGACAGCTCACTAAAGTGATAAATAATATGAAATAATACCAAATTTTCTAACTGGACACTTTTCATGGAGAGACTCCCTTGGTATATTTGTTTTATGCCATTACTGATGTTGGTTTTCTTGTTTCTAAACAGAAATTACACAAACAAAACGTGGCAGAGAAGGAAATTCCTTCTACGTCTCATCAGAGGTAAAGAAATGTGCCACTCTTTAATGCTGCTGGAGATATTTATAGCAGTGGTTTAGTTGGAGCTGTTTTATTTCCCTTTTATTGGCATTTGTCTTCCACCTTGTGTATTTACATCTTTTTTACTACTTTTGGACGTCCTCCAAAATGTTTCAGCGTCAAAGCTCATGCATACATGCACATACACTGCTCAGAATCTTGACATCTTTCCTAATTTTGTGTTTGTGTTTTTACCTTTTTGGAGCAGTGTAGCACGCGGTGGGAAAAAAATAAAAAGTCAAACTGGGACTATAGACCGCTTCGGGTGAGTACACGTGGTGCACAAAGATCAAAGGTCACTTTGTCAAAGTGGAGAAAATGAATTATTTTACACTGATACTGTAAACGTTGCGCGTGTGTGTCAGGTTTCCAAACATCGGAAACACCTGCTACATGAACTCCTGCCTGCAGAGCCTCCTCAACATTGAGGAGTTCATAAGAGACATCAGGCGTCAGGGGGTTTTGTGGAGCACAGATCCAGAAGCTCAGCTCTTAAGGTGCGCTACGTCAACCTTCTACTTTCTTCAAACACCTGAAGAACAAAGAGATCTAACAGCAGAAATGTCTGTTTACCCTTCCTTTCTACAGAAGGCTTATTGATGTCAGGGACTGTCATGAGTCGACAGATTATGGCCTTAAAGATCACCACCTAAGAGCTTTTAAGAAGGCATTCAGCAATCAAGCTGCCGAATACACCGGCAGTGCACAGAAAGTGCGTCAGCTATTTGGACATTTCGTTTTTTGCTTTACCTTCTGATTTTGATGTACTGTTTTAAATCTCTCTGCTTTTCTTTCAGGACGCTCATGAATTCCTAACATTGTTCCTCAATGAGGTCAAAAGGCTCACACCTCGCCTGGAGAGGAACGCAGCTCTCCTGGGCCAAAGTTATACCTGCCCAGTAGAAGACCATCACATTTTTAAAATGGAGAACATAAGGACATGCAAGAGGTAAGCCTGTCTTTCAGAAACGCAGAGCTGGTTGCAATATTTTCATATACCTCTTTTCCACGTACCTGATCTTTACTTTAACTACGTTACTCCTGAAATGTGTAGCTGCGGTCACCACTCATCACAGCAAGAGGAATTCACCAGTTTGTCTCTTGACCTGGTTCCAGAGGGGTCTGTGATAAACATGTTAGAGACATACTTGAAGGTAAGATCACAAATTCCAATAGAGTTGTCGTATCAGCGATCTTAACACACCTTTTTTGTTAGTGTTTGTGTGTATGCGTGTGTGTGCATATGTTGAGATTTCTTTCTACCATAAACCCTGTTTTCTCTGTGCTGTTGTTCAGGAAGAAGAAATAGAATATCGCTGTGATTGTGGAGGGACGGCCTCAGAACTGAAGTCGTCTTTTGATACACTGCCAAGGTGAGTAAGGTCACATCAGAATTGATCGACTGACCAGGTTTCCAAACTGTGGCGCATCAAATATCAGAGTTTTTCGAGACAATATTTGAGCAGTCGTTTTCTCCCATCTTCTGTTTGTGTTTGACACTCATTCTTCTTATTTTCTGCCTTGTTTGTGTTTTTTTTCTTTTCTGCCAGAGTTCTGATCTTGCATCTGAAGAGGTTTGGCTTTACACAAACCTACAAGATTCAGAAGGTGGATGACCCCGTCAGGCTGCAGAGGGACTTGGTGGTGCCATCCAATCAGGTAAAAACAGACTGCAGAACGTCTCAGGCTACGTCCACACTAGCCCGGATAGATTTGAAAACTCCGTGTCCACACTAGCGTTTTCAGTCATTTTCAAATAGTTGTGCGTCTGCATTGAAACGGCCGAAAACGCTTACGTTCCAGTCCTGCGCATGCGCAAAAGTGAGTGAGAATTACAGAATTTGAAGAAAAGCTATCCGGAGCATGTACAAACTGATATTAATCGTTTTTAGGGCTGTCAAAGTTGAGAGCAATCAAAACAACTGCTGTATAATGCACTCGGCTTATCTTTGTTTAATTGCTCACATGACTGCATCACATGACTAAAATGCGTCATCGTTTTAGAAAGTCTGCGTTTTCGAGTGTCCACACTGCGACGGGACAACTCCGTTTTGAAATGTATGCGTTTTCGAGAGCGTTTTCAAGATGCTGTGTTTTTCCTTGAGGAAAACGCCGTCTCAGTGTGGACGGGAGGTCAAAGCGGAGAGAAAACGATGTGTTTTCAAACGAAAACGCATTAGTGTGGACGTAGCCTCAGCAAATCAGCTTAATTGTGGCACTGATGTGAGACTTTATGAAACTAACACTCTTTGGATTTGTTCCTTCTCAGGGTGGTGGCTGTTATAGTATTGTCAGCATCATCAGTCATTATGGAGGCACAGAGTCAGGTAAAACAACAGACTTGTGACAAACAGAAAATGAAAACTTGCTACTTTTCAGTGAAGGACTCACACACAAAAGCTTTTGATGTTCTAAGAAGCACTAAGTCAAAATCACTGTTTGCTTGAATCAGTTGACTTCCAGAAGTTGGATTCATTTGTCTTAATGTGATTTCAGGACACTACATCTGTAGTTCTGTCCATCCTGAGGAGAGTCAGCACTCTACATCAGATCGCTGGCTCACCTATAATGACGCACAGGTGCTCCACACAACTGGATCTGTAGTTTGTGAGGAACAGCAGCACTCGGCCTACATCCTGTTTTACAAGAGAAACGTAAGAAGACACAGCATCTCATCCTGAAGTGAGAGAATTTTTAAATGTCCTGTTACCTTGTTAACCAGTTTTGTCTTCATTCTCAGTTCTGAAACAGGAAGTGGAAGGAAGGAAGGAAGTTAAGGTCATCGTCATGCTGAGAAGGAAAAGCAGTCGTCCCAGCCCACCATCGCACACTGGAGGACAAGTATAGGTAAGTATTGCCCTCAGGAGGGAGGGTCCTCCCAGAGAGCCTGGTCCTCCCAAGATTTCTTCCTCCAGGAGGGAGTTTTTTCTTGCCACCGTCGCCCCACATTCACTGGTCTCATCAGCAGGGACATTTTTAACCTCCTAAGACCTGAACTTTCATGGCATGCATTTTTAATTTCTCTGTGCCATTTGGGTTGATTGGGACCTGATGAATGTAAAAACAAAGACATCAGATTCGGACTATCTTTTTTTTGTTTCTCAAAAGAATGAGATCCACATATGAGGACATTCATTTTAAATTTCGATTGAACAGTGGCAGTGTAATGTCCTCCCTCATAAGTGGATATCAGGTTTTTGAAGAGCAAAATTTTGTATTTTGGTCTAGACAACCCAAAATGTTATGTCTACATATGTGGACACCAGGTCCTAGGAGGTTAAAACAAAATCTACTAGAGATCGTCCTTTTCTGGACCAGTGTTTGGCTTGCTCTCTGGAAACAACAAATTAGTGCTGTCAGCGTTAACGTCATTTTACCTAATGACGTTTACGCTGACAGCACTAATTTTATTGTTGTTATTAATATTATTATTAATTTATTTGTAAAATAAATTAAATTTAAAAAAACAAAGAAATGATTTAATTCTTTATTTTATTTTGTTTTATTAAAATCAAAATAACAACAAAAACAAAAATAACTAATAAAAAAATATTAAAAGTATTCAGCAGTGTTTTGTGAAATTTGTAATGAGCCTTAGTTAAGTTGATGTCACAGAAGTTTCTGAATCATTTAGATTGTTCAACAAACTGATTCACTCAGGTAAAGATGGTAAGCTGGAGCAATGGTACCCTTGGAGTTCAGTTTAAGTTTTCAGACAAATATTCCCTCGATCAGTTGCAGCTTCTGCTTTTAAATAAATGATTTAGCTGCAAATGTTTAGCTGCAGGTAGCAAAGTCCAAAAGTGACAACATTTCCACTGCAGTCTCTCCAGAAATGGCTTATAAAATTTTTACCAAATTAGACATTTATCCTTGGATCATTGACAACCCTGTAGGGTGAAAATCTTTCATTGTACCTTTTATAACATTTTAACAAGTTGCTGTCTCCTGCTGCAAGTTTCCTGTTTTGGCTGAACTTCATCAGCTCAAAAAAACTCACCGTGCTGTGGTGTACTAAATGACCTCATGTACAGGACACACTGAAGGCAGGTTTGCAGTGTTTAATTAACAAAGTCAAGATCAGTTAACAACAGCTGAACTAAAGACTTTCTTTTTCTCATCGATAAAATGAGGTCCATGCCAATGCGCTCAAATGGGACCTCCATTAATGGTGAGGGGCATAAAGGTGCTTTTTGAATGACCAGCTGGTTCACCAGCTGACACCATTGGACGCACACCATCGGCGCATATCCAAACATGCAAGAAATGCAAGATGGTGGTGCGCACAGATACAGCGGCTCTATGCTCTCCACTTACCCAATTTCACTGTGCAAGAAACTGCACAATGACAATAAAAAGCTCTAAGTCTAAAACAGTTTCCTGGCCAGTAAAATCGGGCAATTATTCGCTCCAGAGTTTTATGCTATTCCAGGTGACCAGCCATCGACTTGTAATGAGCCAGCTAAAACAATAATTTCTCAGTGGCTCTTCTGGCACCAACAAGTGGGTGTGTTCTTCCATCGTGCAAGTGTCACGACACACTGAACATGGTCTGAACATGGATTTTCCCTCGATATTTCTTTTCCACCAGTACTATGGGGTATTTGTGAATATCCATGACTGACCCGGCCAGGTGGCCAGCTGGTCTTTGGACAGGGTCACGGCAGTTTCAAGGTTCAACAAAATCCCTTTCACTGACAGACTGAAGGAAAGCTCCTCAAAAATAGAGGGTCTTCAAGCTCCTCAGTGGCACGAAAAGGTTTCCCGGACTCAGTGTTGTATATTTTTTTCCCAAAAGATTGAAATAGTGGAGAGAAATCAGCTTCTGAAACCATCCAGAAGACAAAGTCTCCAACTGGTTTGTGGAAGTCCAGTTTCTCCAAATTAATCAGCGGGTGAAATGTCTCTTCATGGATGGTTTTGATTCTGTTGTTATTCACGAACAAAGCCCTCAAAGCAGCATATGAAAGAAAGTCCTCTTTCATTGTTGTCTCCAGCGTGTTAAAAGAGAGATCGAGCTCAGTGATGAGTTTTGAAGCGGCTGCAGGGACTTCTCGAAGGTTTTGGCTCGAACAGTCGAAGGATGTTGTTCACAGTGGTGACACTGTTGACTGGTGATTGACAAGCACTGAGATACTAGCATGACAAACACAAGAAACATCATGACTTATTCTCCTGAGTGCCTGCAAAACAAACAAAATCAAACTCAAAGCTTTTCTCTCAGATGCTGGTGTGGCACAATCTAATGATAAAAAAGGTCATGCTAACAGCTTTTGGAGCACAGCTGCACAAAATAACAGCTTTTGGAGCACAAAATGCATTACAGGTAAACCCAGTACCCAAACATGTTAACAAGGATAAAGAAAAAATCTGAAACAAAAGCAGGTAGTGTGGTGATTTATGTTGTGAGGATGCTTTCACTCCCATCAAAGTCACCCAGTGTTGAGAACCCAAATGAGCCCAAAAACCTCAAGTGGCTGCAACCAACAGCGAACGTCAAGAAGTGGATACTTGCATGTTGAGCCAGAAACATGCAGAAAACCCAAAAGAGGCGAGATAGCACATCTTGGTCCCACTCAGGCAGTACGAACACCTGGAAAGAGGAGCCCACAGTTCAGACCCAAGGTCACTGGTAAGGACACCAGCCAGTTATAAGTCTAGTTTTAATTTTCATTTTAGTTAGTGTTATGGCCTTTCTAAGGGTGGCCAGACCATAATATAAGGGTGATCCACCCCTGTCTGACCCCAAGCAGCACATCACACAACCAGTACAATTTTGATGGTGATTTTTTTTCACAGTGATTGAATTCTAACAAAGGAAAGGAGCGAACTATAGCTTCGGGGTGGACCCCAAAACAACAAACAAAAGGGACCGTATCTAAAGGATGTACAAAACTTATTTATGAAAAGAATAAAACCAAATGACAATGTCTTATCTCCCTAACTAAGAAAAACATGAGAAAAGGGTAATCAAATAAAAAGGCAGTCCACCCCTACATGCTCCTGTATAAAGAAACAGGTAACACAAAGCCTGCAGGTTGAGGTCCATGGCGGTGTCATCTTATATGTTGTCTCCAGGTCAAGGAGACAACCTTAACCTTAACAACCTTTCGCGTGCCACAGCTGGTTGCCGACCCCTGGACTAGACTATTTAACAATATGTTACAGATTTATGTTACAAAGAAGAAACGCCACAGAGGAGGTTTGTGGATGTAGTGAAGGAGGACATGCAGAGGGTTGGTGTGACAGACGATGCAAACAATTGCCCATTCCCACAAAGCTATGGTAAAAGCTAGCGTGAGATTGGGCTGGGTTCATTGTACTGCTGTATATGACTAGGTATTTATTTGGGAAAGGAAAAAATGAACTGAAAACAGTTACTTTCTTATGAAATGAACAAAAATAAAACCCAATGTTGTAACAATTACTGCATGGTATATAAATTAAGATTTTCAAAATAAAACACCAGGCCTCCTAAGTCCTAACTCTGGTTTCACTCATAAAACCTTATACCTTTAAAGTGGAATGGCTTTCACCTTTGAAATGCCCCAGGGTACAACTAAAACAGTTATTGTCAACTTAAACCACATTTGTACTAGTGGGCCCCCACATAGACACACATTTACTTGTCCATATTAAACCTGAAGCATAGGCCCTTTCTCTTGTTTGTACTTGTGTTCTCGTGTACTCGTGATACGTCATCAGTCGGAGACCAAGTACTGTTCCAATTCAAAGTATGCATCAAGCCGAGAACGCGAAAAAGTCCCGGATGTGTTCTCGCTCCGCCTGTTTTATCGATAAATGAACGTTTTCTTTAAATTATTTGAATATATATGAGTGCCTGTGTATAAATACACAAACAATACACATATGCTTTCAATTGTGTAATTTAAGTGATCTAGGTAGCTCTGTTTTGGAAGTTCAGTTAACGCTAGAAATGTGTTTTGGAGTTTCTACGTCCTTTAGAATTTGTACGTGCTTTTTGGAGTTTGTACGGGATTTATCTCTAGGGGCCACTGTATATATTTATATATAAACATACATAAATAAAACCACTTTTTTTTTTTTTTACATTAGTAATTCCTTTTGTGCATAATTTTATATTGTTGTTAATAATAAATTAATTAAAGCAACAAAACAACCTGAAGAGCCGAAAGAGCCGTCTCTTTTTAGTGAGCCGAGCTGAAAGAGCCGGTTCTCTAAAAAGAGCCGGAATTCCCATCACTAATTCTTAGGACTTAGCTTCTGTGTCAGGTCCCACAGGTTCACCTGAACCTTTACCACTTGTCCCGCCCCAAAGCAGAAAAGAGTGTTTTGGACTGGCTTGTTAGTCTAGCAACCAAAGACCATACAGAGTTGAGATGACTGACATTAGATTGGTAAACAAATAAGGTGAACCTATAAAACAGTCATAAATTCAATTATGTTTAATTCTTGAGTTTAATAAACAGATAATGTCTGTTAGCAGTTAATCTGTCATTACAGTTAAATGCTGAAGCAGGAATACATTTGTTTAACACTCACAAATGTAGGACTTAGTCATTTCTACTTTAATTTCTCCATTTTCTACCTATTAAAGGATGACAAAATCGCATTTGGAGTCTGCTGTAGTTGATAGTGGTGCAAATACTTTCACAACCACAAGTCAAAGGTTTTTACACTTAATTTGTCTTGTTTTTCAATACATCAGTATTTTAAAATACATTGTTATTTATCATAAAAAAGAGCAGCATTGATGAGTAATGTGCTAGTTTTCTGTGGTGCCATTTTCATCCTTGTACTACTGTGGTAGTGAAATATACTTTAGAAATGTGCTATAATAATGCAGTTCTTTAACTTGGAGTTGGTCTTGTATGGTTTAACCTTTTTTTCCTGTGTGTTCGCATTTGTATTGTAACATTTATTCTGTAGCAATATCTCCCAGGTGGCGTCTTTGGTCTCCTTCCTTGCTGTTTTCTGGTAGTGACCTCACCCAGATAGCTGTAGGATGGTCACTCACAAGCTGAACACAAATATTTCTTTTAATCTTTGCTGCCATTGTATTAAACTTGATTTATGAATTTATGTATTCAGTTAACACAAATTCCAAGCAGGTAAAAAGCTTTGGAGCTCAGCAGCAGTCAGAAGAGCTTGATGAGGTGAGGAAGAAGTTACTGCCTCTGTCAGTGCGCCCCAGGGTGGCTGTGGCTACAGTGTAGCTTGCCATCACCAGTGTGTGAATGTGTGTGTGAATGGGCGAATGACTGGATGTATAAAGCGCTTTGGGGTCCTTGGGGACTAGAAAAGCGCTATACAAATACAGGCCATTTACTGTTGTCCTGGAGTAACTGTAACCCACATAATTCCCTGAGGAATTATTAAAGTATTCTGATATTAAAATCAAACATGAAATGCATTCAAAGACAGAACAGAAAATATTCACAAGCAAATAAAATAATATATTCAATAGTTGTTTTTTGTTTTATCTTTCAAATCCTGTTTATAAATTGGCTTTAGCCTGTGCAGCATCACAACTCAGGTGAGTTCTAAAGAACTCCTCTATCTTCTTCCACAGGTGGATCTCTGCTGCTGCGTGGGCCCTGGGCTCCCCTCCCCACACCACTGAGAAGCTAAGCATCCCATGGAAAGCAGAGGAACAGAAGGGTCCATAGGGTGGCTCCAGCAAATGTCCAGCTCCAGGATAAAAAACAGTCTCAAAGTTCTCCTTCCCACGACGCTTCAGTCTCTCCACCATCTGGTCCATGTAGGCCTTGCTGTCCCAGTTGAGGTCATCCTCTGCAGCCACAAAGAGAAACTGGCTCTTGGCTCGTTCAATGGGGACGAGGCTTCCTTTGTTCTTCTCTTCCAGGGGATCTTCAGTAGCATACTTGATAAGGTTTGCTCCAGACTTGGTGGTAATCACCTTGCTGAAGTCAAACATTAAGGGTGAGAGGATCTGCTGTTTCTTGTAGTAGAGGGGAGTGCCCACACTGGCACTGGTGCCATTGATCCAAACTAAGGCCTCCACACCGGGCACGAATGCAGCAAGAGAGAGCGCGATATCTGTTCCCTTTGATCTTGATATTATGCCGACTCCTTTACTGCCCGCCTGTGAAATAACACACAGAGCTCAGAAACCGGCAATTCCAAAGTATTAAAAGTTGTGACCTGCTGGGCATTTAAACTGGAACAGTTTAAAGAAAAAAATGGGTGTTCTGGCACATAACTCGTAACTACACATAACTAGGACTCCCTAAAGCAGTGTCTCACTTTTTGCCAAGCAATTCTTCAAACCTGACTGATTTTTAACCAGTTCACTGCATTTCACAGACTACGCATGCAATCATTCCCCCCCCCAAAAAAAAAACAAAAACATTTGCTTCACATTCGGTCTGAACACACAGTTACATGGGTTCTTGTAAAGTTACGCTGCTAGCTTAAGTGTCACCCACTGGACCCACCTTGGGGTGGTGGCGTAAGAAATCCACGGCTTCTTTAAAGGGGTCCAGATGTATCTCTTTCATATTTTGTCTGTCACTGAACACAGCAATCGTGAGGACCAAAAACCCTTTGTTGGCCAACAAACAGGCTCTTTTCTCAGACATGAAGGTGCCCAGATCCAGCACAGCAGGGAACGGACCTTCTCCTAGAACACAGACAACAAAAGTTTCATGTAAGTAGGTTATAATCATGCATAATGTGCAACTTTAACCTAAAGCCCTACAATAAAAGATCCATATTCAACACTTCATCTATGTTTTCCAGTTTAAATATGAATTCAAATGTTTTTCACTCATGTATCGTGATTTTGGTGTAAGTTTCATCATATAGTTTCATTACAGCCCAATTAGTGCTGTATTTTATGATCTCAGAGGTGTTAAACACATTTTTTTTATATTTAAGGATACTTTTAAATAACTTCCCAAAGTAGTACAATAAGTACTTCTACAAAGGATACAGCTGTGCAAATATGATTACAGCTAATATGACAAGCCACCCCCTCCTCTGTCCTCCAGATGCATTTTAGGAACTGAGACATCTTTTAAGACATCTGTTATTAATCTCTGTCTCTCTTCCACAACATGTCTTCTATCCTGTCTTCCTTCTCTCACCCCAGATGGCCCCGCCCCTCCCTGAGCCTGGTTCTGCGGGAGGTTTCTTCCTGTTAAAAGGCAGTTTTTCCTTCCCACTGTCGCCAAAGTTCTTGCTCATAGGGGGTCATTTGATTGTTGGGTTATTCTCTGTATGTATTATTGTAGGGTCTGCCTTACAATATAAATACTTTGAGGCGACTGTTGTTGTGATTTGGCGCTATATAAATAAAATTGAATTGAAATTGAATCAAGAAAAGTGATGTACCCTTTGCAGAAAATATACCTTCGCCACCTGTTAAAAAAAAAAAAGGGGGCCCACTGTAATGATAGTGAATACTTCTAAGTGGAAAACCACATACAGTACCTGGGGGTGTAAACAAGACTCCTCGTATGTTCCCCTCTTTGACTGGGTCCCGACTGACCCCGTCTCCCATCAAAAACCTCTCGTTTGTCTCTTCTGCCAGTATCCTGCCATCCGCCTCCTGCTCATGCACAGAAAACTTCACCACGTGAGGGTTCAGAGCTTTGTTCTTGAAGAAGTACTTGTGCAAAGTGTCTGCCTTCAGTGACTGCAGCAGACCCATGGGCTGCACTCCAACGTAGCTCCCGTTGAGTGAGGGGTCTCGGTTCAGGTCGACCTCTCCGCCATCATCTGCCCTGTAAGTGGCTGAAGAGCCGAACACCACTTCTCTCTCGTCGGTCGATGTGGCTCTGATTGTGACCACCTGCCTTGACCGCAGCCCGGCCACTTTCAGCTGAACGGGCTCATCAAACAGACACCTGGTGCTCGGCAGCAGCCTCAGCCTGACTTGGGAGGACATCTTTTCTGAAAGATCAAAGACTGAACTCCATGAATGTTCAATATTTGGACAAATGGGTCATTGCAAGGAAAATAAAAAAGAAACATTCTTGGAATGCTTCCCACTCGACACCATCAGAATCAGATCTTTTTTTTTTTTAACTTCAATATATTTGAGGACGCAATGCTACATACTATGTAGATTACTGGAGTTACAGACCAGAAAGTATACAGTGTTAGGTCAAAATGTGGCACTTTTTAATGTCCCAGCATTTTTTAAATCTCACAACTTTTTAACCACATGAAATTTTAAAGGCTGAAAATTACATTTCAGCTTTGTTACAAACAGCAACCTATTTAATTTTAATTCAGCTGTCTACTGGGATATATCAAAATTTTCAGTAGTAAAACTTCATAAATTTAATGCCAATGATGCAGAGAAAAAGAAACAAGCAATAATACACTGGGTATTTTTCCTGCTCTGATCAGTCACTGGAGAAAACTCTCACAGGTGCATTTTGATGACCTTTCACATAGTTACTGGATGTGAAAGGTCATTTTTTCCCTACATTCTAGTGTCCAAAGTAATTTTCTAAAGCAGGGATTCCCAAAGTGTGGGCTGGGGCCCTCTGGTGGGCTGTAAAGATACTGCAGGTGGACCACAGTATTAACAGAAATTCGGTTTGGAATTACTCGGAAGTATGTGTAGTTACATGTTCATACAAGTTAATTTACTTATATAAAAAGTGAATTCGAACTGGTAGTACGAGGTGGTTAGTTTGTGATATTATTCATTACTGTGACCTTAATTTTCTGCTCATGTATTTAAATTTGTATCCCTGTGGCAGGCGGGGTCACACACTGGCCTTAACATTATGCATATGATTGGGTAACAATAGCAAATTATAGCCTGAGTTGTTTATGTTTGTTTTGTTTTCAAGGAAACATATACATTTCTTTTGTATTTTAATTAGAGGGAGGATTTCAGATTGGGTGGGCCCCGCTAGGTTTTCTTTTTTTAAGAGAAAACGGAAGTTGTTGTTGGGGACTGAAAGTTAATGACACACTGAAATCCCTAAAGTTTATGGAATTTTGGTTAATTGTATGGATTAAACAAATGACACTAATGGCTCTTGGCTCTGGAGTAATCGCTGAAATTACTCCAGAGATCTAAAGCGTATCTTATATGAATATTTCCCATAATGCTGAAATGCCAAGTGTATCATATTTAATACATTAGTTTTTATGACTTTTTTGAGACTTCCACATTATTAGTGTGAATTTTCCCCCTGAGAAATCTGAAGAAATTGCACAATAAAATTTCAAGCAATAAATTGCACAAAAATGCCAGCTGAAGTAAAAAAAATAAAAAAATAAATTAAATTAAGACTCATACATGCACATTGATATTTAATTTTTTTTATGGGTCTAAAGTTAAAAAAATACCTGTGTCAAAAAGATGAACCATTTTGTAGTTATTTCATGGTTCAGGCTTTACAGGGTTAAAAACGAGTTCAACTGTTGTTTCATTCTTTTATTCTGAAGCACATTTGAATTCATGGGATTAATTTCTTCTTTTCTTATGTATGTGTACTTTTGATATTTGTTTTGTTTTCTGTTCATTATTAATCATACTGTCTGTGTAAAACACCAGCTTCTAATCTAGGCATGGGGATATCTTTAGAGTCCTGCATATGCAAACCATGCATATGTCACAGAGGGACAACACAACAATAAACAAGGGGAGACTGAGACAACATGAAGACAATATAGATACAGTATAATGAGACGGGGGAAGTTAGCTCAACACAAAACACATTACATATCCATTACCAAAATAAAACAGGAAATGTGACACAACATGAATCCATCCATCTTCTTCTGCTTATGTAATCCAGGGTCACAGCGAGAACATAGATCATTTGACAAAATGAGCTCTTAAGACACCGAGACCATGACAGCTGTATATAGATTCAAGGACTCAAGAGATTTTTCAAATTAGCAAAGAAAAAAAATATATCAACATTTTTCTGGAAATGTATGTTTCCATTAAAATAGTAAATGGCCTGTATTTGTATAGCGCTTTACTAGTCCCTAAGGACCCCAAAGCGCTTTACACAACCAGTCATCCACCCATTCACATTCACACACCGGTAATGGCAAACTACATCGTAGCCACAGCCACCCTGGGGCGCACTTCGTAATCCATTTAAAAATTCATCTTAAGTCACTGTCTGCTTATTCAGAAAAGTCCTGTTTAATTTTTTATAGGAGATGTACTCCAGAGAAGCTCCTCACTGTACAGGTGAGACGCTCGTGACTGACTCGCAACACAAAAGCTGCCAAAATAAGTGAAAAGCAAGGATTCTGGTATCTTACTGCCCCTGAGGATTTTTATCCCTTTCCAAATTTATTTAACAACACAAATTCAAAACAGCTGATTATTCAGCTTCATTATATGACATAAACCCTGTATTCTCTCTCCCCTTGAGCTTTTCTCTCTTAACTGTCACCAGATTTTTGTTATCTTGTCCACACAAACAGTTTTATTTGAATGTAGTTTGCAATTTTTCTTGCACAGAATTTATGCAGATAAAGTTATCACATCATTCCACCAAATGTTACAGTTTATGGCAATAAGACATGGAAGAAAAGCACAAAACTGCATAAAAGGTCAACCTAAACCTCCAGACATTTGAACACTTTTACTAATTTGTAATCCATGATCATTTCTGCACTAACATCTGAATGTGAAATAAAGCTTCACTCTGCTGATCTGTTACTTACAATCATCTAAAAGCCTTTATGTCCCATTAATTTATTTTACTTGTGATGTGACAGATGGACGGTGGGAGTATGTAAATAATCATAACAACAGCAAAAATGTACTGACAAGGTGAAAGTGAGGGTCTAGAATCTAGTTATAGTTCAATCACTATATCAAGCTAAATGAAAAGGCTTTAAGCTGAATTCATACTGATGTAGATGTAAACTTTACATAAACTGATTTTTGTGCTCTGAGGCTGAAAAGTATGCCAAAAACTGCCATTCTTTTAACGGGCACCTGAGGCTATATCCAAAGAAGTGAGTAACTCTCAGCAGTAGGAATACACTTGTTTACAGCTTGGACCAAAGCCGTTTTTTGTATCTATGGCTAATTTTCTACTTGTAACAGCTTCATGCAGGGTGGAATTTTATATAACTTACCCATTTAAATTGTGTGCAAGTGGATGTAGCCACATTTAGTGACAGGTGCGTGGAAACTAGGTCAGTACTGTTTTAGTGGGCCTCACCGAAATTGACCTCTCAGCCACGTAACTGGGTAAGTTTTGTATTATTTAAAAATGCAAATCATCAGCTAGTCCAAGAACTTTGTGCTCCAATTCTAGTGTGTGATGTTCAAGTATTTAGTTTGTTACACCAATATATTGTATTGATATAGTTTGCTTACCAAGCTTGGAAGCATTGGGTGATAACTACATCCTCTTGCTAACGCACTGCTTACACCAGGCTGTTTTTCTGTTTGTTTGTTTTTCATTGTTATTTTTAAGTATGAGTGATAGAGTGAAATAACATGTTTTAATTCAAGTTTATTATTTATTACATCAACGCTAAAAAGAGTTTAGTATTGATTGCTTAACTACAAAGGATTGGAAACAAATCTTTCATCCATTCTGTTTGGGAAATCTATCCATTCATTTACTTCCACTTACCTAATTCCGGGTCACAGGGGGCGGGGGGAGCCTATGCCACCTGTCATAGGGAAAGCTGGGTTCCACCATGGACAGGTTGCCAATCTCTCACAGGGCAACACATCCATTCACACTCACATTCACACCTACAGTCAATTTAGCATGACTAATTAACCTAATTGCATGCATGTTTTTGGGCTGTCCAAAGAAGCCAGAAAGGCAAAGAACATGCACACACAAACTGGGTTGAGACTCAGAACCTTGTTGCTTTGATATTCAGTACAAATCACTGGTCCACTCTGCTTGACACTCAGGAAGCTTTAGGTTTTAAATGTGGTGCCTAAAGTTAGATATTTGGGTCACATCATGACTGATCTCTGCAATGATGATGTGCAGCACCACTGCTGCACAGTATATGCACAAGCAAATATGCAAGTCTTTAAATTCTACATGTGTACAGATGATGTTAAAAGCTCCTTTTAGATGGCTTTTTTTATTGTACTCCATCTTAAACCACAATTATGGCACAAAAATAAAAGAAAAAAGCTTTAGGATGTTGCTCAAGCTTGTGCAAGTGCAACACTAAATGTGTATTGTTTTAAGTTTTGATTGAGTAGTGTTAGTTTGTTCTTTTCCTTTGTTTGATGACTTCATTTACTTTTGTTTGAGCAACCAAAAAAAAAGTCAAGTGGATTTCATAATGGTTTTGAACACACTAACAATAAAAAGCCCATTTAAGCCTCTCAGAAAATTCCTAATAGAACATCTCAGCTTTTCATTAGTTATCTATTGTTTTACAGAGTTTTTCAAATCCTGCAGGAGGCATTACTCTCAAAACAGAAATAGTAACACCCATGATGTTAACCTATTGCTCCCTCTTGATGCAGTGTAACCACTGCACTGTTAAGCCAGGGGGCTTTTTTTTTTAAATCTACATAAATATACACGGTACGGTATCATATACCAAACATTAAATGTATTTTTTTTCCTAAAAACTATGAAAATACAGATTTCCATGCAGTAGTGTTGCAACACAGAATCTGACATGATGTCTATGCCTATTCAGGCCTCACTGGGAACAATGTAAAGCACAAAATGTGTGGGATAAACATGTAATTGTTATACTTTTACCAGAAACGTGGAAATCTTTGATCATCTGTTTTCAAAAGCAGGCCAACACGTTCGCTGTCTGCATGTTGGCAAGAGCCCGAGGACCACTGCCAAACACAAGGGCCGCAGAGGGATTTGAATAAATGTTTCTACAATCACTGTTTCCTCGTGTCCTTTTTAGATGAATTAAAAGGAGATGATATGGTGGCTCTGCTTGTTTTGGATGCACTGTGCAAGGAATGAGACAAAGACTAAAGAAAAGCGCTCTTGCGTAAATCAAAAGTTGTTTGACTTTGGAGACCAACTTTTTCCTTTGTGTGTTGATAAAATCAAGAACTACACAAAAAGTGTACAAGAACTAAGGAATTTTCTACACCAGTCATTGCAGTTAATCAAATCACAATCACTATTGCTAGGATTTAGTTTCCCGTGAAAGCTCCAAGAGCAAGGCAGCTCTCAGATTGTGGTTTTTGATTGTTTTGCCAGTTTCATA
The DNA here is from genome assembly GCF_057382275.1 of Copadichromis virginalis. Classification (NCBI taxonomy): domain Eukaryota; kingdom Metazoa; phylum Chordata; class Actinopteri; order Cichliformes; family Cichlidae; genus Copadichromis; species Copadichromis virginalis. Next base: position 8,924,774 of record NC_140635.1, on the reverse strand, counting down.
AAAAAATTATAGTATGAGACATGTGCTACAGATATATATATATAAAAAAATTATTTACTGACCTCTTACAGCTACAATCAATAAGATTTATTAATAACATAATGTAGGGTGCGATCGTGGCTCAAGAGTTCGTCTTGTAATCGGAAGGTTGCCGGTTTGAGCCCCGGCTCCGACAGTCTTGGTCGTTGTGTCCTTGGGAAGACACTTCACCCGTTGCCTACTGGTGGTGGTCAGAGGGCCCGGTGGCGCCTGTGTCCGGCAGCCTCGCCTCTGTCAGTGCGCCCCAGGGCAGCTGTGGCTACAATGTAGCTTGCCATCACCAGTGTGTGAATGTGTATGTGAATGGGTGGATGACTGAATGTAGTGTAAAGTGCTTTGGGGTCCATAGGGACTAAGTAAAGCACTATACAAATACAGACCATTTACCATTATGTTTAGAAACAGAGTGGACCTTTCAAATTATTTCACACATTTCCTCTAGGTTCAAATTTGTAGCTCTTTCTCAAAAAATTTGAGTGATTTCATTATTGTAAACCCAGTAAATGTGCTTTTAAAGTGCAATCAACACTTTGAAACGGTTCAAACACTGGATAATATCTCATTATGGCTTCCAGATGGACTAAATAAATAAAAAGAAGCTTGCAGCTAGCAGCATGAAATAGTGAAGAAAGGGGAGCCGATATCATGTGATGCATTATTGAGCAAAGTGTAAGAATAGTCTAAGAAGAATTTTGGCTTTCAAGTTTTCTTCAACTGACTTTAAAACAGTCTTTGTCTCTGTCCTTTGTTACTAAAGTCCTAAAGATACAACACAGTCTTAAAAATAAATACATCTGCACCACATGGGACAGAGATCTTGGCTCCTCTTGTCAGCAGCCTGCTGAGATAATTACACGGTGCAGACTACATGAACATGGCCTAATAATACACAGTGCAGACTCTAGTATTCAGTGAGGTTTCACGGAGTCCTGAAAACTTCACCCCTGATAAAGTCTTTTGGAGCATCATGACCTGCCTCCTGTCTGTTTTGGCTCCACAATGGGCCACAACAAACAGCTCACCATTAACAACAGCAAGTTAATGTCAAGTGGACATTGGATAGTGTTCAGAACCCAGCCTTAACTTCTCTGATCACCTATTCTGCTTGTCTCTAAAGCCTGTATGTTTTATACCTTGTACTTGTGAAATACTTTTAACATCTCAGTTACAGTTCTGGTATCTGCTGGTATCTGCATGCAGTTTAAATTTGAATGGCTATACACAAATGAATTAATCATCATTTACTCATAAACACAGAAGCATAAAGTCAATCTCAAGTTCCCACAGAACATACATCCCTTAGTGCAGGTATAATGCCTTTCAAAGGCCAGAAGCTGACGTGAGCTCCACTGAGCTGAAATGACAGAAAGGGAGCAGTCAGATACAGAAACACAAAGAACAGGAGAGATAGAGAAGGAGCTTTTCAACAATGCTGCTTAATAAATCAAACAGGCAGATGAAGGTTCTGCAGTCTTCATGAACTCCCTGCACTGTAGCAAGCATGTTATCTCCCATCTCAGAGGTGAAAAATGAGGTTGAGGTAGGTACTAGTACGTCAGGTTTTGTTCCCCGCTTCCCATTTCTTGTTTAAATTCCTCTTCCGCTCTGCCAAAGTTGCTTTGAGGTGATTAGTTTGGTTGAGTTTTATGGTGAGTTATTATATTTTTTCAAGACTTTAGCGTAATGTTGCCCAAAACTCTGTTCACTTAACAGTAATCTCCAACACTCGGTCTTCCTCCCACAGTCCAGCACCATGCAGGTTGGGATAGATGATGCTCTAAATTCGTTGTAGATGTGATTCTGTTTCTTTCTGTGTGGGAGCACTAGCCAGAGCACGACTGTTTATTTAGAGGCTTATACTGCCATCTTGTGGCAGTAGTGAAGACTGACAGGCTCACTTGTTTCATTCATATAGTACCATTTCACAATAGTTCATCCCAAACTATCTTATAATGGGAGGCAAAGACTGCGTAATATTAAAGAGGAAACACCAAGTTCACAATCCCCTATTAGCAGAACTTCCTTTTCTGGAGGGTCGTCTGGTAGAACAAGGACTAAGAGAGACACAGGCGTGTTCCACTGGTTTGGGAGTTCATTGAGAAACCATGAACAACAAACACAAGACCAAATTCGTTGCCTTTGAATACACGTCTATTGTAACAGTTGCAACAACAATTTTAAGGAAAAACAAAATTCAGTTAACATTAGCTTGTAAGGTAATAGGCACCAGTCTGTCTAGTTTGCTGTGTGAAGATGGGATGTGTCAGTATGCCTCAAGGTAATTTGTGAGCCACAGATGCCAGTTTATGATAAATCACAATCTTTCATTACATTAAATAATACATCAGAAATCAACACTTAAGAACATTTATTCTAGAGTTAAACGGCAGTCAATACGTCTTGTCTTTTTGGTTTTGATGAATTAATAAGTTGACTTTAGAGTGTCCAGCAGCAAAAGTAACTTTAATTTTAATAGATATTTTAATAGACATGAGACAAAGTCTGCAGCAACATCACCCTGTGACAACTGGATCGTCTCGCAACATCAAAGTACCTCAGTGTGACAGAAGGACTGAATCTACATCGTGTCAAGAATTCAGGATACGCTTTTTAAGTTTTATACAAATAAACCTTTTTCAAATTTTACCAACTTTAATGATGAAAACAGAAAACTTACAAGCATTTACATGACACTATGGAGTATTAACACAAAATTATAGCTATACCTTGAGGGTAAGGAGGATCCCGTTCTACCTGTTGTGATAAATTACAGACTTTAAATGTTTAAAATAGTGAATCATTAATCAACACATTTAACAGGTCAGACATGATTATCACAGTTTTATGGCAGTCGTGACTTTAATTTTTGTTATTCATTGTCTAGTTTGAAACTATAACTTGGCCCTATTCTGTGCAGCATCAGAGCTCAGATGATTTCTGAGGAAATCTTGGATCTTCTTCCACATGTGGACCTCAGCTGCTGCGTGGGACTTGGGCTCACCTCCCCACAAGACTGGCTTGCCTAAAACCCCATGGAAGCTGGAAGGGCAGTAGGGTCCATAAGGTGGCTCTAAGTAGTGTCCAGCTCCAGGGTATGACACACTCTCAAACTTCTCCTTCCCGTGACGCTTCAGTCTCTCCACCATCTCATCCACGTAAGCCTTGCTGTCCCAGTTAAGGTCATCCTCAGAGGCCACAAAGAGGAAATGTCCTTTGGCTCGTTCAATGGGAATCAGGCTGCCCTTGTTCTCCTCCGCCAGAGGATTGTTTAAAACGTATTTGGTGTTGAAGGCCCCTGACTCAGTGGGAATCAATTTCTTTAAATCAAACATTAATGCAGAATGTATTTGTCTTTTCTTATAGTAGAGAGGCAAAGCTACATTGGCAGAGCAGCCATTGATCCACACTGTGGCCTCAACATCTGGTAGGTAAGAAGCAACTGATAAGGCAAGATCTCCACTTTTGGAAAGGGATATTACACCAACTTTTTTACTGGAACCCTGTGGAAAAACATGTCAATGAACAGCCATCAAAGTTGTCTTCAACAACTATGAGTCTTCCAGAATAAATTAACTCACCTTAGTTAGTTTTTTTAGAAACTCGACAGCTTCTTCCAAATAATCCAGGTGGATCTCCTTAATGTTTTTAGGCAGGTCATCGTGGCCATACAGGGCAACAGTCAGAACCAAAAATCCTCTGCTGGCCAACAGAGAGGCTCTTTTCTCTGACAGACCTCCACCAAAAGTGTACAAATCTAACACAGCTGGGAAGGGACCCCTGCCTGGAATGAAACATACATGCAAAGCAAGCATATTTTTGTATGGAGCTAAAATTATGAGTAACTGTAACTAGGACATTTTCAAGTATGTACTTTTTTTCCTAAATGATGCTGACAAACCTGGAGGAGTAAACAGGACTCCTCGAATGTTCCCCTCTTTGATGGGGACCCGAATGACCCCATCTCCCATTAGAATCCTCTCATTAGTCGCCTCTGCCAGAATCCGGCCCTCACCTGCCTCCTCGTGCACTGAGAACTTTACCATGGATGGATTAAGGGCATTTGTCTTCTGAAGTCTTTTATGCAAAGAGTCCGGTGTCATTGACCAAAGCAGACCCATCGGTTCAACCCCAACGTAGCTCCCACTGAGTGAGGGGTCTCTCTTCAAGTCAATCTCCCCGTTGCCATTGGCTCTGTAGGTGGCCGCAGAGCTGAACACAGTTCCCTTGTCGTCGGTTGAGCTGGCTCTCAGGGAGACCACCTGCCTCGACCTCAGCCCGGCCACCTTCACCTGAATAGGCTCATCAAACAGACACCTGGCACTCGGGAGCAGCCTCAGCCTGACTTGGGAAGCCATGTCTTCAGCAACTTTCCTTTAAGTTACACGTTTAGACTTTGCCCTATAGAAAAATAAACAAAATAGTGCTACTGCACACGTTATTTTTATTACTCTAAGAGGTGCTGTGAACTTTAGCCTTTTAGAGTACACACTGGCCTTGTGGTAAAGTTAAAGAGTCCTATTGTATTTCACTCCAACTCTAGCATCCAAAGTGGATGTAAACGACGATGTGATATACGTCTTCCAGCTTTGTTTGGCTCAACAGAACTGTCAAGTTTCAAGGGTCCTGTGCGCTTTTATTTTGATGCCTTCCTTCCTACTTCCCTAACCCTCTCAGACCTGCAGTAACAGAACTACAGAAGCATTAGCGCTAGCTAAAAATCTTTTCTTCCCCCCACCAAGGGTAAAAGAGCAGGAAATATTTTTACATTTCTGTAAAAGCCTGAAGCCTCACCACCTAGACTTTTGTCGAGGATCAAGGGAAGACAGAGTACAAGAAAAGCTTCGTAAAGACTTTGGCTTCACTAACTAGTACATTTAAGCATTAAACATACGACTTAAGCCTGAAAACAAAAGCTTTACCTGACGCTTAACCCTCCAAATGTGGAGGCATACACTCACGAAATCTCCCACCACTACTGGCAAACGAGCAAAAAGTGTGCAGAGAGCCACGACAAACTCGAGCGCTTATCAAAACAGGAAGTTATCACTAATCCCTTCACAATAAGAGCCTGAACTGCAAACAAACGCAGAGCTGCTCGGTACCGATTATAGCCCCCCAACCCCCCTTCCCCTCTCTCTCTTCCTCTCCACTGCATGGCTTTGGAAAATGTGAATGCGTGCACAAAATTCAGACTTTTAATTGTATTTTCTTAAGTTTTAAAGCTTTATCTGCAATCATACTACATCAAAGTAATTAAGTAATAGAAAAACAACTAAATTAAAACTGAACAGTTAAACAAAAAATTCAATGTTTTTCATTGTCTACAGTACCTTAGAAATTTCAGTATGTGTTTTTTTATGTAGAAAAAAGGAAACTGCTTGAAGATAATAATAATAATGATGGATTGGATTTATGTAGCGCTTTTCAAGGCACCCAATGCCACTATTCATTCACTCTCGCATTCTCACTGGTGGAGGCAAGCTACGGTTGTAGCCAGCCACAGCTGCCCTGGGGCAGACTGACAGAAGCGAGGCCGCCTACTGGTGTTGGCCCCTCTGGCCAACACCACAGATACGCTTCCCAACCCCCTGAGCCACGGTCGCCGTAATAACAACCTTTTGTTTAATAAATGCTGAAAAGCCTGGGAAATCGCACATTGACTACAATGAGACTACAATATGACTACAATAAGATTATAACACAGTATCCAACATCAGGATTTAAGGGCAGAACCAGAAATAGAAGAAAATTTTAGAAGTACTTACAAGAAGCATTAACAGAAGCTTGCCGGAAAATAAACAAAAAGTTGTTGGAGAGTCCAGGGCTTTTTCCAGAAACCACGTTAAGAAAAGATGCGGAATTTGTTAATCGTGAGATGAGGGAAATTCCACGTTTTGTGTTATACATAGAGGGCTACCTAAATGGCTGGCAGGTTTTCTTCAGCACACCTTAAGTTTTTGTTTGACTCCTCCCCTCATGCTGCATCTGTCTGAAACTGTTCCTCATTTCCACATTTATGTAATCATCAAAGCACATAGTGATTTGAAAATTGCAGCTTTTCTGGTATTAAGAGATGACCACCTTACTACTTAGTAACATATTCAATAGAACATGTTGGATTTGTTGGAGGTAGTTACCAGTATGTCAGGTTTTGTTCCCGGCTTCCTGTTTAATTCGTCTTCTTGCCAAAGTTACTTTGAGGTGACTAGCTTTGTTGAGTTTTATGGTCAGTTATAATATTTTTATATATATATATATATATTTTTTTTTTATAAAACAGGCCCTGGGACAAAGGGGGTAAGGTCAAGAACTGGTCCAGGATCACACAACAAACACTCAATAATAGATCACAGATAAAAGACCACCCCCACAGGACTACTGGTAGTGGCCATGTCCTTTCCCCAACATATATATTCATTTCACCTAGTAATAACCTCCAACAGGTGCTCTCCAGGTACTCTATCTTCCTCCCACAGCGAAGCAACATGAAGTTTGGGATAGATGGTGCTCTAAATTGGTTGTAGATGTGATTCTGTGTCTTTTTGTGCTTTAATATCAGGAATTATTTTGTCTAATTAAATATTGACTGGCAGCTTTTCTGGGGTGTACCCTGCCTCTCTCTAAATGTCGGACAGGATAGGCTCCAGCCCCCTTAATTATTGGGTAAGTGTTAAGTGAATTGGATAAGTGGTTAAGAAAAATTTAGGGATATTTTGGCTGGGGATCGTAAGCATATTTATAAACTGAAGGAGTAAGTTTAATATTAATAATATAAATGTACTACATTTGACAGATGTACAGATAAGAGCTAGAAGCTCCATTAACAGAAAAAGAATTAACCATGTAATATTTCTTATACCAAACAATATAGTGCCAGGGCTGGATGGCTTCCCGGCTGAGTTCTATAAGCTTTTCTGGGATATGCTCAGCCCAATATATTTAAAATGTATCCAAGGAATAAAACAAACTGGTATTATTCCCTGTGATTTAAACACAGCTGCTATCACAGTTCTTCTTAAACCTTGCAGGGATCCCACTGTCACATGTAGTTATTGATCACTCTCACTAATTAATACAGATATGAAAATTATAACCAAGGCAGTAACAATCAGAATTGAGAAAGTCATCTCATCCATAATTCACCTGGATCAAACTGGTTTTATCAAACACAGACACTCCCCAAACAATACACCTAGACTTTTGGATTTAACGGCTTCAACAGGAAGCCGTTAGGAAAAGCTTTGTAAAGACATTTGTGCAGAGAGCCATGACAGACTGGAGTGCTTACCAAAACAAAAAGTTACCACTGATCCCTTTGGAATAAGAACCTGAGTTGCAAACAAATGCAGAGCTGCTGGATATGTTTTTTTTAATAATCTCTCTTTTGAATTTAACCTTTGGATTTAATGTCAACTTAAATACAGTTTCAGTCAGTGGCAGACCTGTAATATTTGACCTGTACTAAATGAGTATAATAGTATTTGCCAGTGTGGCAAGCACGTCCCATTTTACTTAGAGGTTAACTCTAATGGAGCCAATGTTGCTATGTGAACTTTGCTCCAGATACCATTCCTGCTATCCAGAAAGTACATCATGAAAAGCTATTCGTGTACACGCAGAACACCCAAAACAACGCTTAACAACAGTGCAATCCTCTATGCCAGGGGTCTCAAACTCGCGGCCCGCAGGACGATAGTTTTTGGCCCCCACCTTAATATGAAAATTTAATGTTAGTGCGACCCGCGAGTTTGATAATGTATTTTAATGTATGACGTATGGAGTGTTTCTTTCTTTTCTGTACCTGGCTGGCTTCCTCCTTTGGGCAAACGCGGACATTCGCCCCAGCGCGCTGCGTTCACAACACTTCAAAAAAAGTTGTTTTTTTTAAGTTGCTGCCCAGCGGGACATTATACGTATATAGATTTATACACACGTCAGTGGGATTTTTAGTTATTTTTTCACAGAGAGAGATCTCATATTAACTCTCAAAGTGATGCGTAGGCGGCGGGATAAAAGAAAAGTAATGAACTCAATGCAGCCCAATTTAGTCTGCAGTCACATAGCGACACCTGTTCATCGGCAATAACAGTCCCCGGTAACCCGGACTAATTATAGAGTCGCACCGTAATTTGTCGGTCGATGTTTTTTATTTGCATCACTCCGTTTGCATTGCAGCATACATGAACATTACATATATTTCAATATAATGTAAAAGCAGTCAAAACAACTAACATCAGAAACAGGTGATGTTATTTGTTATATGTCACGGTGTCATTTCCGCTTCTTTCTCCTGTAACAACAGCCCGGCGGATAACAGTCCGTGAGCAGTCGCCTTTTTTGCGCTCCCTGTACTTTCTACCATCTGCAAATGCCACGGTGTTCGTGTCATCGTGAAAGACATGAACATCGAGCGTAAAAACAAAGGAGACTGCTACCGGCTTTTTATCTTCCGATCGCCGTGATACGGTTGCAAGAAGAAGAAGGGGGAAATGACGTTCTCTATGCGTTGAGACGTTCTCCGTCCGTCGGCTAAATGCTTGATTGAAACTTCAATCCGACATTATTATTATTTATTAAACTTTATTAAGAAACAATATACAGAACATGTATACAACCAGAACAAAATTAACATATGCCAGGGGGTGTAATTCAAATAATTTGTAATTACTACAAATAGTAATAGTTTTCATAGCCTTTTTGTCAAGTGATCCACGAATCAATTTTATGTAACATAAAACATCATTATAGTAATGTTTAAAATTAGGCTTTTTGTTACTGTATTTGCATTTGTGAAAATAAAATTTTGCTAAGATAACTAACAAGTTTATTATAAAGTAAACATCTTCTTTTTTTTTGCCTTCGAAAGAAACAAAATACAACGTTTTCCCATTTCACAGTAAAGTCTTTATAGAGATGTCCAGCAATGAATCTACTGAAGTCTTTCCAAAATGTTCTAGTGTATGAACAGATCCAGAAGAGGTGTTGCACAGTCTCAGGATGGCTTCCACAAAATCCACAGTTCACATTTATGTCCCTTTTGAACTTTGTCATATAATTAGCAGGATAAAATTTATGCAGTATTTTAAATGAGACTTCCTTCACTTTATTCGTTACCAGATACTTGTTAGGAATTGTCCATACTCTTTTCCAGTTAATGTCACTGACAAAGAAATTCCAGTAAGAGACCACATGTGGAATAGTTAGAGATTCTGTCTGGAACAAAGCACGAATATTCTTATTACTTTTACTATGGTTTGTTAGACAGATTCTTCCTATGTGTGAATCTAAAGGGTTGGGGAGAGAAACAGATGATATGCAAGGTTGAATACCTTTAAAAAGCATTATAATACCCGTAGGTATTGCATCAAATAATATGGCATATTCTTTGGGTGTGGCTGGAAATTTATAGGTGTTTAAGAATTCTGAATAGGACATAAGCTGCCCATTAGGATTAAACAGCTAATTCACTAAAACAATCCATTTCTCAACCCACCTAGAAAAAAATAATGATCTATTTTTATAGGAAATGCAATATTTCTTTGTTGAGCACAGGGGCACCCCGACGTGTCTTATTTGCACAGAGAAAGTTGCGGTGCACAAGGAATACAATTTGAAACGTCATTACACAACTAGACATGCTGAGGTGTATGCAAAATACCAGGGAGATGAGAGAGCGAACCGGGTTGCCAGTCTTAAAACAGATCTACTGAGGCAGCAAGATTTCTTCAAGAAAGCAACCAAAGAGAATAATGCAGCAGTCGAAGCTAGCTACGTGGTTAGTGAGATGATTGCTAAAGCAGGGAAGCCATTCACAGAAGGTGAATTTGTCAAAAAGTCCATATTGCAGGCTGCAAATATAGTCTGTCCGGAAAAGAAAGGTCAGTTTAGCAACATCAGCCTTTCTGCCAACACCGTAGCAGATCGCATTTCTGACCTGTCAAGTGACATTTACGACCAACTGTGTGAGAAAGCCAAATGTTTCAGTGTATACTCAGTCGCTCTTGATGACACAACAGACATCACCGACACTGCCCAGCTCGCAATGTATGTCCGTGGTGTTGATGACAGTTTTGAAGCGATGGAGAAGCTGCTCACAGTAATTCCAATGCATGGCCAGACCACCACTCAGGAGATATTTCACAAGCTGTGTGATGCCATTGAGAATGTTGGTTTGCCATGGAAGAGGTTTGTTGGAATAACAACAGATGGAGCGCCATCAATGACAGGTAGGAAAAATGGACTGGTGGCACTTGTTCAAAAAAAACTGGAAGAGGAAGGCGTGGAGGAGGCCATTGCTCTGCACTGCATTATCCATCAGCAGGTCCTTTGCAGCAAATGCCTGAAGTTTGACAATGTGATGTCTATTGTTGTGAAATGCATCAACCAAATCAGATCCAGGGGCTTAAAGCACCGAAGGTTCCATGCTTTTTTAGAGGAAATGGAGTCAGAATATGGGGGTGTGCTCTACTTCACTGAGGTATGTTGGCTCAGCAGGGGAAATGTATTAAAGAGATTTTTTGAGTTGAGAACAGAAGTGAAAGCCTTCATGGAGAAGGATGGAGTAAGTGTTCCTGTGCTAACTGATCCCAAATTGCTCATGGACTTAGCTTTTCTTGTTGATATAACACATGAGCTTAATGTACTGAACAAGAAGTTACAAGGCCAGGGGCAACTTGTCAGTGCTGCCTATGACAACGTGAGAGCATTCTCCACAAAACTTGCGCTCTGGAAAGCTCAGCTCTCTCAGACAAACCTTTGCCATTTCCCAGCATGCAAGGCACTCGTGGATGCAGGCACACCATTCAGTGCTGACAAGTATGTTGATGTCATTTTGAGGCTACAGGAGGAATTTGATCACAGATTTGCTGACTTCAAGACACACAGAGCCACCTTTCAAATTTTTGCAGACCTCTTCTCCTTTGATGTGCAAGATGCCCCTTCTGTGCTTCAAATGGAGCTCATTGAGCTGCAGTGCAACTCTGAACTCAAAGCGAAGTTCAGGGAGGTGAGTGGAAAAGCAGAAAAGCTTGGACAATTTTTGAGAGAATTGAGCCCTAGTTTCCCTCGGCTTTCCCGAATGTTCAAGCGGACCATGTGCCTTTTTGGTAGCACATACTTGTGCGAAAAGCTCTTCTCCACTTTGAACTTCAATAAGTCCAAGTACAGGTCCAGACTTACGGATGATCATCTTCAAGACATACTGAGGGTCGCAACTGCTTCCTCCCTCAGGCCAAATCTGGCTCGGCTATGCGAGAGGAAACCCTGCCAGGTCTCTAGCAGCAAGGAGTAGGCAAGAGAAGCCATGTTCAGAAGAACAGTTAATTTTCTACAGTGTTCCATTCATGTTCAGAAGAAGGTTATAGAACTGTTAATACAGACATTTCAATCTAAATACAGCAGATATAGAAGACTGAAAAAAACACAAGTTCACTGACTAAAAATATCTTATTATTGTTTTATTTATGTATTACAGATTGATTAATTTTCTTATTAATTCTTAATTTGCTTATTTATTTTTCATATTTTGTGTTAAAAAATAAAAATAAAGAGATTTGCGAAGATTGGAATTTTTTAACCATGCCTTTCTTGTGGAAAACCTAATGCGGCCCAGCCTCACCCAGACTCTGCCTCCAGCGGCCCCCAGCTAAATTGAGTTTGAGACCCCTGTTCTTATGCATTTCTGACTAGAGCTTTTTTCGTGTGTCTGACTCTCTTCTGACTACAAATATGTAGGACTGCTTTCTTTCATTTGCGCAAAATCTCTCAAATTAGAAACATCCTGTTTAAGAGTGATGTTGAAAAACTAGTTTATGCATTATTACTTCTAGGCAGAACTACTGTAATTCATTATTATCAGGCTGTCGTAAAAATTCCCTGAAACACCTTCAGGTGACCCAAAATGCTCCAGTAAGAGTACTGACAGGGAAAGAAGGACCATATTTAAGAAAAAAAAATCCAAAACAAAGAAGTGAGAGTTCAGGAGGCTAGCGGCAGAGACACAGCAGTTAAGAGGGCTGACCAGGAGGCTGGCAAAGAAAGACGGAGCAGATCTGGAGGCCGACCATGACCATAAAGATCCTCGGCTGACAAGACTAGAGACCGTTGTCAGTTTATACGTCAAGGACCTCCTCAATCACACTAACACTTCTTCTGTAGAGGAAATAGAGTCTGGGGATGAGGTATATGAGTCTGGGCACTGAGGCAGTCTTTGGTGGGAGGACCCCTAGGGAGGATTTTTATGAGAATCAGCACCCCCAAGTCTGAGGCCATGTTCCTCAGCTGGAAAAAAGTGGAGCGCCCACTCCGAGTTAGGGATGAGTTGCTGACCCAGGTGAAAGAGTTTATGTATCTCAGGGTCTTGTTCACGTATCATGAGAGAGGGGATTCCTTTTTTGATTCCTTTTGTCTGTACATTCATGTCCTTGGTTTCGGTCATCTCTCCTGATCTTGTCATTCTATAGGAATGTATTTAGGTTTAATGAGAGTAAAAGAATATTTAAGCGTTAACATGAAGTGGAAACTTGAACATTTAAGTAGTTGTTCATGCTTTGAAACAGCTAGAAAGAAGAATTAAACTGTCTAATCCAGGGAATAATTGTATTAAACATAAAAAACCTTTAATTTAAATCCATCCATCTAGAATTTACAAGTTTAAGGCTTGGTAATTTAGTAACATCACGTAAGATCATGAGATGAAATCTATTGGGCCGAGCTAACTGCGGTAACGCGTTGACGCCATGCAGCCCCATGCAGCGGGCGACCCGCATTAACTCGCTAACGGAGATTTGCCGAGTTAATGCGGTTATGGCGTTAACGTGATTTTAACGAGACTAACGCTGACAGCACTAGAAAATCTAGAATAGAAAATGAAATTATCATGGTTTTGGTAAGAGAAATTAAAATTACCAAACTGCATGAAACTGAACATTAAAACAAAACGTTAAAGGGAAATTTTCATTTGTATTTTTTTCTTCCACACAGTCTTTTTGGATAGCAAGGATTGGAGTGTGTCAAGGTTAATATATCACATTTATCTATACCAGAGTTGCAAATGTTTAACCGAAAACCAAAGGCACATTCTGTTCTTCTACAAATCCTTACCATATCCAAATTCAAACGTTTGAACTATCGAGCCAAGCGACCCGCAGAAAATAACTGCTAAAGCACTTGCAGAGAAACTGGACAGACTGCAATGTGATAGAAAAGCTAAATTAAATAAAGCTAATCATCTACAAGAGAGTATATGAAAATAATATCTATATTGTAAGTACATCACTAGATATAGATAATAGTATCTATATCTATATGGTTCAAGCCTCAACTAATGATTCTGTTGCTTTGTGTAATGAAGCAAGAACTATTCATGGTTCTTTGATCTGTGTGTTACCAGATGATGAAAATGAAAAGCATGAAACATGGTTTAAAGCAAAAACAATGTGTTATGATGAGTTTATTTATGAAGTGAGTGAATGGTTATCTGGTTGCGAACATTTGCATTTCAAATATTGGTGTTGATGATGGTGTTAATCCAGAGGACAGTGTTTCAAATGTGGCTGGTAAGCCTTCCATCATTAAAAGGTCAACTAGTGGTAAAATAAGCACAACATCCTCTGCAAGAATAAAAGAAAAGCCAGAAAAAGCTCTGTAACACACATACAGTTTCTAGGTCTGACCAACAATCTCCATCACCAACCAGTGTTGCCTTCTACTTTTAAATATCCTATGAACCTCAAGTAAAGCAGCAATCTGAGAGCGAAATATACCGGCTCCATTCTTTTAGTACAGGTAAGCAGTAATATTCTATAATAACTTCTCACACCTTCTATTCGAGCGCCCTCTGTCAGACATCATTTACAGTTTCAATAAAGCTGCATTCACAAACACTGCAACCCAGTTTTACTGTTAAGCGACAATTACAGTTCACCGTTTTGAGTTGTTTGTATCCACTTATCAGGAACCCGACTATAGTTTGAAAGTCCAGGGCATGCAAAGTTCATTCTTGCACAATGCTCGACTTTAAAGGGACCATCAGTGTGAAGCACTCTGGAAAGACTGGAGCAAACGGTGGACTGACTTCTTAACAAATCAGTTGTTAAGAACTTCAGTGTGGTGACTGATTAGTCAATGACTGAACAATCAACAGACTTGTAACCTTTCAGTAACATGTGTGTGCTGTATGAACTATAATATTAAAAAATATTATGTTACTCTTGTACATGTATTCAAGGATCATGCTGCTAACTCAACAAAAACAATCAAGTCAGATGTTAAAATGACCTGTTTTCTGCATTCTAAAATAATCTACAAACGTACCTACAGACCGTTTGTTTTGAAAACAGCTGAAATATAATATGATCATTTCTGGAGCTGATTTGACATCGGCTTTCAGGATATCCAGGAACAGATCGACATGTTACATACTACCCTAAAACTCAGTGTAGAAGCGCACGAACGTTTAAGCGGTTAACAAGCGGCGGCTGGCTTGACTGTGGTGGGTAAAAACACCGATGTCAACACATTAAAGTGAAATAAAATCAGACACTTTTTGCAGGCTGACTTTAAACTCTGCAAAACCGATTTTCTCAAGAATAAACCACTGCAGAAAAGCAAACGTCACCCATTATATATATATATAATATATCCTAAAAAATTATATATCTTGTGCTTAACTTTTGCAAATAGGTAATATTTTGATAATTTGGCCGGATATTTAATGTTGCTACATTCTCGCCGAAATCGTCGCACTATTTTATGCACTAGAAACAGTGCTTTTTCAGAACTTTACTTCCAGTTCTGAATTTCGTTTGAAATGCATTCTGGGATACTTGGCTAAGGCGAAGTCCAAACAAGTCGTCACCAGAAGCGTACTTTGAGCGTATTTTGAATTTAAAACATATTTGGGCTGCGACTCAAGTCTGTCTTAAGTCCGCGTGATCACGGGTACTTCGAGAAACAAAACCAACCACCAGACTCATTCGCTTCGGTGAGTTTTGGTTTTAAGAAAAAAAAAACATCCTTGTAAAACTCTCGGCTGTTGCACATATATGGAGATACATTTGTCTCGAAAGGTTGAAAATAATCTACGATATACAAATGTGCGGACTGAGTTAATTTTGAGTGCTCACAAATCCGTGCTCCAGTCCACATAGATACACAGCAATGTAAACATATGGAAAACTATTTTGCAAGTACTGTACATGTTACAGTACAGTGATAATTTACGTAATTCAAACGTAATTAAAAATTTGAACATCACAAATCTCCCATTTCTCTTGTTAAAAATGTCACTGAGCATTGAGCGCATATTTTATTTTATTTTATTTTATGTGTGTGTGTGTGTGTGTGTGTGTGTGTAGTCTTTTTTATAAAAATATATATTTATTTACAGTCAACCATGTCACACATTGCTCAAGCCTTTAATTCAGTTGTGTTAATTAAAATTTTTTTTAGCTCTAGTTCTATTGTTTTTCTGAGCTTCTGTGTTTGTTTTTTTCGTTTGTTTCATTTTTTTTCTTTCACTTTTAAAGACATGCAGTTCTAACAGGTTAGCCACTATAAATATATGACTATATATAAATATGTGTGTGTGTGTGTGTGTGTGTGTGTGTGTGTATATATATATATATATATATATATATATATATATATATATATATATATATATATATATGTATATATATATATATATAATTTTATTTTATTTTATTTATTTATTTATTTTTGCCTGTCCCGTTTGGATTTTTAGCCATCAGAATTGTTGTCTGAAGGCCAAGAAAGATGCCAAGTGGATTTACTTTACCAAGTGGATCATCGTGGCTTTGCCATATTGGTCCATTTAACTGACCTTTATTATAATTATGTATTTATTTTATTTTCATTTTTTAAAGATGGGACAGACATGACTGGGGGATAGGACAGGGTGAAAGAAAGAGAGGGTGAGAAAGAAAGAAAAATAGAGGGGAGAAGAGATGGTGAGAAAGGGGGGAAGAAAAAAAAACAAAGAGCAACATAATAAATCCAGGCTGGAGAAATCCAGGCTCATCCAGGCTGCAGAAACTGATCAGGAGGGCTAGCTCTGTGGTCGGCATGAAGCTGGACACTCTGGTGACAGTGGCAGAGAAAAGGACATTAAAGAAACTGATGGACATTATGGACAATGCCAGGCATCCTCTGCACACGGCCATTAACAACCAGAAGAGTCTATTCAGTGACAGGTTGCTTCTCCCCAAGACAAGAACTAACAGACTTAAAAACTCCTTTGTCCCACACGCCATCAAACTGTTTAACTCCTCTCTGGAGGGGAGAGGGAGGGGAAACAGGAGGACAAAGGAGGGGGGAACAACTAAGCTGTAGTGCCTCTTCACCTCACTGTACAATACCTTTTGTGCAATACTTTTGTAAATAGTCAACAGTGCAATAGACCTCAATACTTGAAATGTGCAATTCACTTGTATTTTTATTTTTTATTCCTATTTATTCTATTTATCCCCTTCGTATATTTTATTTATATTGTCTCTGTATTTATATATGTGTGTGTGTGTGTGTGTGTGTGTGTGTGTGTGTGTGTGTGTGTGTGTGTGTGTATATATATATATATAATATTCTGTAACTCTGTAACTTCTGTCGGTGCTGTGCTTTTTTGGAAATCGAATTTCCCAGAGGAACCCACCCGAGGGATTAATAAAGTTCTATCTAATCTAATCCAATCTAATCTAAAAACAACACCCTCACAATAAACTAGCTAACAATAGATAACAGTAGATACTTTTTTTAAATTTCACCTGTTGGGAATGAAAAAAGAAAACAAGCAGAAGAAAACGAGAGCAATAGAATAAACAACATCACGATGATCTATGGGAATATAACGGTAAATACTAAATATTAAACATTATTGTGCAGCACGTAAGATCGACAGCGCACAGTGTGCTTTGAGGTAGGAGCCAAAAAGGGTGTAGTTTGTGTGTGTGAGCACCCGTGTGTACACCTGTAAGCATGAACGCGCTTGTTTTTAAAAGGTTCCTTCATGTAATGATCTGCTAGAGCAGCGGTCCCCAACCTTTTTTGCCCCACGAACCGGTTTATGCCCAAAAACATTTTCACGGACCTTTAAGGTGTTGCGGATAAATACAACATAATAAAACTAGTACCGGTACCGAAAAAAAGAAGATTTATTCATAACACACGTGAAAAGACCCAGGAAAACCGAGTTAACGATAAAAACGATAAAAACGATAACAAAATAACGCTGAAAAACGATAAAAACCCTGAAAACCATACATTTCACACCTGAGCCTCAACTCTCGCGGCCCGGTACCAAACGACTCACGGACCGGTACCGGTCCGGGGATTGGGGACCGCTGTGCTAGAGGGTGTGGGGAGCCACAGCCCCATCCACCAGGGCATGAAGCAGGTATGGAGGAGATCAAAACTCCAAACATCCAGAGGCCCCCAGAACACAAGAGACCAAGGAAGACCAACAGAGGGGCAGCCGCGCCACTATCCCAGAAAGAGCTGACGAGAGTCCCAGATGAGGGGTCACTCAGCAGCCGCGGAGCAGAAGCCGGGGGGGTTGCAGTGACGTGCCCGTGAGCTCCGCTGGCAGCCAGCTGTGCCTGAGTGACCGAGCCCCAGGCCGAGAGGCTGAGGGCACCCCACCCCCGAAGTGGTCCGAGCGAGCCCCAGGCTCCAGGCCCCGACAAGCAGCCACCAAGGAGTGAGTCGGTGTGTACCTGGGCGCCCATCCCCGGACACAAAGAACCACCAACGCACCGATGTCTGAGGGCGTCTGTCACTGGCAGGGGAAGTGGTGGGGGGAGATAGGCCTCCATACCTTGGAGGGCCCGAGATGCCCCCAGAGAGGTGGCGTCTGATACCCGACCAGATACAAACATCCATTCCCACCCTCATGCTCTCATATGTAATTACTCAACACTCACCCAACGTGGAGATATATTCCTCTTGTTAAAAGACCCATATTCACAAGGCGGTCTTGTGAATACCCTCAAAGCTGCAGGACTGCTTTGAGGGTATAGAGAATGTAATTTGTGAACAACATTGAGAAATCAATAACAGTTTAACCCAGGGGTAGGCAACTCCAGGCCTCAAGTGCCGGTGTCCTGCAGGTTTTAGCTCATTCAAATTGCTAAATTATCTCCTAAACGTGTCTTGACATTCTCCAGAAGACTGGTAATGAACTAATCATTTGATTCAGGTGCGAGACCCAGGGTGAGATCTAAACCCTGCAGGACACTGGCACTCGAGGCCTGGAGTTGCCTATCCCTGGTTTAACTGATTGCATGACAGAATATATATCAAATTCTGTGAACACATCATCCTGCCAGGCAGGACTGTATCACTGGATCACTTTTTCCTGATTATCCTGGACTCTTTGTGCCTCTGTTATTTCCAGTCAGCTTGTGTTACCACCTTGCAAGTCTTATTAACTTTTAATTAATTGTGACTATGCATTGATGGCATGGATTTGGGACCTTTTGTCCTAATCAACATCTATTCAAATTTTTTGTTTTTAAAAGTTTAATTGTAAACAATGGAAGAGAAATATCACTTTGAAGTTGGTGTTTACCTTTTGAAGTGGCTGTGTGATCATGAAAACGGGAATCAAAACTGCCTGAAGTGCAACGAGTGACTGAATAATTGTACTGAACATAAAAAAAACCTTTAATGGAAATCCATGCAAACCATTTACTTAACTAGAAAGAAGTCTTTACTGATGGGTGCATGGGAGGGTATCTGGTGCAAAGGTATCACACTAACAGTGGCTGTGCAAGAGCTGTTAAATATTAACAAAAAATAGTCAGAGTTTCTGTCTCGCTCTGGAAGATCCTGCTGTGCTGATTTGCTGCCCAGTGTAAAATATTACTGCCACTGTCTGAAATGGATCTAGTATTAACATTATTGACAGAGAGTACAGTGGGCACTTGTAATGTGGTTGCTTGCTAATGATACATATTTAAACTGGCACATTTTTTGAGTGGAGTTTGGATTTGGGTTTCCTGCACTCAGAGACCAAACTGGGACAGTGGGTTGTTGGTGTAATTAATAAACATAATGTAATGTAATATGGATCGATCTGTCTCTGAAATTTCTTACAAAAAGTATTGTGTAAGGGGACTTTTTATCTTACATTCATAAAGTCCAATCTTTTTCTCTTTTTCAGAAAAGATGTCCTCTCAAGTGAGACTGAAGCTGCTGCCAAGCATCAAATGTATGTTTGATGAGCCCATTCAGGTGAAGGTGGCCGGGCTGAGGCCAAGGCAGGTTGTCAACATGAGAGCCAAATTAACTGATGACAAGGGAGTGGTGTTCAGCTCCTCGGCCACCTACAGGGCTGATGGCAGTGGGGAGGTCGACCTGAAAAGAGACCCCTCGCTAGGTGGGAGCTACGTTGGAGTAGAACCCATGGGTCTGCTGTGTTCCATGAGGCCACATACCATGCACAAAATATATCTAAAGACAAATGCCATAAACCCCCAGGTGGTGAAGTTTTCTGTGCATGAGGAGGAGGGCAGATTACTGGCAGAGATGATGAATGAGAGGCTTCTGATGAGAGATGGGGTCACCAGGGTTCCCGTCAATGAAGGGAACATCCGTGGAGTCCTTTTCACTCCTCCAGGTACTGGAGGTGGTTCCTAGGTTTCTATGTTCATTTTAGTTCATTTAACATTAACCAGCTTTTAAATCAACATTGTTGAAATTAAACTTTAACTGTCATTCAGTCATCTGAAACTTCTAGTTCAAATTTTAATTTTCTCCCACCTTGCTTACTGTAGTTCACATTTCAGGTGCGTTTCTCAGTCCTCCA
Organism: Copadichromis virginalis; assembly: GCF_057382275.1. Lineage (NCBI taxonomy): Eukaryota > Metazoa > Chordata > Actinopteri > Cichliformes > Cichlidae > Copadichromis > Copadichromis virginalis. Next base: position 8,904,913 of record NC_140635.1, on the reverse strand, counting down.
CAACTCATGTCCAGTTAGTACAGAATGCAGCAAGACCTTTGTTTGAAAGACTGCTAACAAAAAATAGCTGACTGTCACATATTACACCTATTCTTGCGTCCCTTCACTGGCTTCCAGAGAAATTAAGAATAAAATTTAAAATATGACTTGCTGCTGATTAGAATCTTTTTTCTTTCTTCCAGGAAAAGGTCCTTTTCCTGCTGTGTTGGATTTGCCCACCTCAGTATCTGAGGCAAGACCCAGTCTACTGGCTAACAAAGGCTTTGTGGTTCTCTCAGTGGCGGTGTACAATAAGAAGGGTGACAATATCACAGAGACACATCTGGACCACTTTGAAGAAGCAATGAATTTCTTAAAACAGCAACCAAAGGTGAGTTGCTCTAGTGCGCACAGACAGCAGAAAGATGTTTCATACTGAAGGAAAGTTTATGTTTCTATACTCTGTGCATTCTCAGAGAGGAGAGTAAATTTGTAGATCCCAGGTGGAATATCTGCTGTATTCCTGTAGCTAATGGGGATCTTAATTAGCTTAAGTGGAGTTTCAGAAATACTCTCATTTACATTCATTCAGATAATTGAATAAATTTCAGAGAGCATAAAGCCTCAGCTTTACGACATATTTTTTGTAATCGCACAAATCTTCTTGAGAAAACATGAATTGTTTCTATTATCACACAATAACATAATAATTTCTAACATATAATAATTTTCAAGATCAACATTATCAGCCCCCTGAAAAATTGACCTTTTTATTGATAGTAGAAGCCACTGCTGTGCAATGTTTGAGCTGTCACTTGAGAACGCATCACCCCAAAAACAGAAGAAATCCTTTTATAATTTTATAGAATAAGAAATGTTGAAGATCTCTAAGCAAGAAATAGATATACAAAGTTATCACAGCATTTCCAAGTTTCAATATGCAAAGTTAAGAAATTCAGCCAAGAGAGTCACACAGTACAGAACAAGCTTGGCAGGGTAGGAAGCAAAAGATTTCAAACACTCTAGAAAGAAAACTAGTGATAGATGTGTCTAAAGACCCCAGTACTACTGCCAAGACACTAGAATCTAGAATTGTAGTCTCAAAAAGGACAATCACGAGAACAAACAAAAATTTGCAGTGTGAAGTGAACCAAGGTCCATGCTAGAAGCCAATAAAATCTGGATGAGCTTGAGAGATTTGCCAAAAGAGGAATAGACTGTAGAATGTAACAGCGGCTCTGCGTAGCGTGATAACGTGGTAATGGGGCCAAGTGGGGGAAATTGGGCTTGAAGGGGTAACTGTAGCATGGCTTGGTACATAGAGCGATCACACTGAGGAGCGTGGAGTTAGAACTGTGGTAAAAGGGGAGTACTAGAAAAGGTGAGCATGGCTATATGTCTTGCTTACTTGCAGGTGGAGTGAAAGATGCTTGGAGGGAGAGGGGGCGTGAGTTAGACGGTGTGAGATGGCTGACCTGAGTTCCGTAGGTTCCGAAGGAGTGTGATGGCAGGAGGGCAGGCAGGTGAAGCACGGAGAGATTTCCAGAGAAGAGCTGGGTTATCCGAGGTTCAAGAGATTAGCTTAATTTGGGGGTAAGGGTTTTGGAGGTTCCGGGAAAAGCTAGGGCACAAGAGAACAAGGTAAGAAAAGCACTTGGCAAATAACATGGAGCATTAGAGCCAGCTACCAACATGAAGTAGTTGACAAACTGTTGGAGAGGGAATATCAGTGTAAGGCTTAAATCTCTTTAGCCTGATTGCCTCAACTCAGCTCCAGGTGAGTGAAGCTGTTGGAGATATGACGGCCCTGCCCAGGGCCAGATACCAAGGAGACTCAAGACCCTGGTAGAAGTTTCCAGCCACTCACCCGGATCATGATAGCTTCACTGTGCATATATGAATGTGTTTATTTATTTAGTAATGGTAATATGCATATGTAGTCCACAAAAATGAAAATAATGACAGGTAGAGTCAGCCCTGCGCTCCAAATGTTTTATAGATTTGCATCGCCTTTTAATTTCTGTGTTATTTCACAGGTGGGCAGTAAAGGAGTTGGCATAATGTCAAGATGCAAGGGAGCAAATATCGGACTGGCACTCGCTGCTTTTGTGCCAGGTGTCGAGGCCATAGTGTGCATGAATGCCTGTAACGCCAATGTGGTCACGCCTCTCTACTACAAGAAACGGCAGATCCTGTCATCAATACTGTTTGACGAAAGCAAGTTTATTCCCACCGAGTCAGGTGCAATCATCATAAAGGATGCTCTTGAAGATCCCCTGGCAGAGAAGAATAAGGGCAGCTTGATCCCCATTGAACGAGCCAAGAGCCATTTTCTTTTTGCGGTTGTAGGAGACGACCTCAACTGGGACAGCGAAGCCTACATGGATGAAATGGTAGTGAGACTTAAGCATCATGGGAAGGAGAACTTTGAGACTGTTTTTTACCCTGGAGCTGGACACATGTTGGAGCCACCTTATGCACCCCACTGCCCCTCCAGCTTCAATGCAGGTGTAGGCAAACGAGTGCTGTGGGGAGGTGAGCCCAAGGCCCACATAGCAGCTGAGATCCACCTGTGGAAGAAGATCCAGGATTTCTTCAAAACTCACCTGAGTTGTGATGCAGCACAGACTAAAGCCAAGTTATAGATTCAAACAGGATGATTAGAAAGCTTGAGTTACAGAAACATAAATCATGACAGCAAATTGACTGTATGAAAATCACATTTTATAATTAATATAATAGTTGTTAATATGACAGTTTGAAATTTTAGGTGAAATTATGATTCGCACATGTCTTCCCCTCCTGTATCTCCTGAGCCCTGTACACATGTTTCTTTTTTCATTTTTCTTTATAATTTTTTGGGATTGTCACTTGATCTTCTGTCTGCTTATCCTGGACTCTACAGTCAGCTATGGTTTATTTCCAGTCGGCCTTTCTTAATGTTTCATTGAAATTACTTTTTATTTGTTTTGGCTATTTGTTCCATCATCACAGTGCCAAAAACATTATATGATGAGTGTAGATACATGTTTTTAATTTTTGCGTAACGCTGATTTTGTTATTTGATCCCACATTACTGTACTTATCTTTTGTAAATTGATCTTTATGTTGTAATTAAAAACAACAACAAAAAACAATTGTGTTAAAACTATTAAAGCCTAAAAAAAACGCAACAAAGAATAATGAGCTGACAAATAGACTTCAGTTTAAAGTTTAATTTACACAGTTTCCTTTCTGAGAGACCAGCAAATTAAAAAGATGACCCATGAAACATAACATATTAAAAATATTCAAATATATATAATGTGTAAATGGGAAACTAAAAATGGCTTTATTGATATGGTCCAACCCACAGATTAATTTCTTAACTTTAGGTGGAAGCAGTTTGTTATTATGTGAGAAGAAAAAACAAAACAAGGTGAGACAATGTAGCTACTCCTGTTTAATGGTTTACTCGTATTTTAAGGTAGTAAGTAAGGTACTAAGTCCACACAAGTCGTCACTAGAAATAAGGTATTCACTTGCTTTGAGCATATTTTGTATTGAACCATATTTGGTCTGCGACTCAAGTCCGTCATAAGTCCACAAGATCACGGGTACATCAAGAAACAGCACGGACTAGTGACTCATTTTCTTCAGTGAGTTTTGGTTTTAAGAAAAAAACATGCATGTAAAACTCTCTTTGGGCTGTTGCATATTTTATGGAAATAATACATCTCAAAATGATCTAAAAAAAAAGATTTTACAAATGTGTGCACTGTGTGAATTTTGAGTGCTCACAAATCCCTGCTCCACACAAACACACAGAAATGTAAACATACAGAAAGCTATTTACAAGTGCATATTTCAAAATCATAATGAACATATAAAAACACATTTTGAAGCTAAACTTCACAAATCTGCTCATTTGTGCAGTTAAAAGCTCCTTGAGCATAATACACTCGCACACACCAATCACAGTTGACAGTGTATAGGAATTTCTTTTACTTATGTATTAATCACATTATTTTATTGTATAATGCCTTGGTGCCACTGGATTTTAACATGTTTCACACTCATACTATAAGACAAATGGTGGGGGTGTAGTAAGGAAGTTGGGGGAAGCAGACAGCTCCACAGGAAGAAACTTTTGTCTCTTTGAGGACTCTGGTAGGTAGCAAGGGAGTGTGAACCTTAACCTCGTAAGACCCGAACTCTTCCACAGCATGTATTTTTAATTTCTCTTTGATATTTGGGCATATTGGGGCCCAATGAATGTAAAAACAAAGAATTACCAGATTTTTTTTTACCTTATTTTTGTTTTTATGAAAAATCAGAGCCACATATAAGGATATTCGTTTAAAATTTTGATAGAACAGTAGCAGTATAATGTCCTCATCAGTGGATATCAGGCCCTTGTAGAGCAAAATTGAGTATTTTAGTCTAAATAACCCAAAATGGGAAGTCCACATATGTGGACGCCAGGTCCTAGGAGGTTAAGGTGTGAAACAGCTGTGTACTGCCTTTTGTTCCTGGAGAAGGTATTTAACTGAGAGCCATGTTAGACTCAGGGGAGACTCTGCTGACCTGCCCCACGGTCATGTAGGCTCTCCACCAAGCCTGGTTGTCTGTTCTTTGTGTGTTTTGATTAAAGACTGTTAGCTACCGCTCACCGCTCGTCTGCAGGCTTTATATAAATGGAAAACTTCCACAACAACAGTTAACCACATCACACATTGCTCAAGCCTTTAATTTAGTTGTGATTTTCTTGGTATTATAATTTAAAATAATTCAAATATCCAGCTGTAGTTCTGTTGTTTTTCTAAACTCATCAAAAGTGTTTTGGGGGTTTCTTTTTGTATTTTACTTTTAGAGATATGCAGTTCTAAGAGTATTTTAATCTAAATTTCTAAACCGAAGAGACTTCAGGAAAGTCTGGCGGCAGAAGCTTGATAAATCCATCCATCCATTCGCTTCTGCTTATCCTTTCCAGGGTCGCAGGGAGCTTAATAAATCTGCTCTATAATTTGACAAAAGCACACTTAAGTCGTACTGAAACTGTAAACTGTAGATTCCATCACATAAATCTTATTCACAATATTTTTCTACTCTGATATCCTGAGCGGCCCGGGAAAGAGCCAATACCTTGTGATTTCCTTTTTGGCTGCTACAATCAGAATTTTTAAAAGATATTAAAGAAATTATCAGAATTTTTTAAGAATATGGAAGAAATTTGTAAAGGTATTTTATTTACCTTGAGCTTTGTGGAACTCAAGCCGTAACGTTTTAATTTTCCAGCAGTCCCACCTTCCAGGCCTCACATAACCTCCAACGGTTGAGTGTTCTCATGTCAAATATCCCTTTTTAACTACAGAAATTTTTATCAGTGGTTTATTGTCCTGTAAGGAGTACAGAAAGGTGTATCTGAGTACTTCATACTTTAGAAAAGAAGTCTTTACTGATGGGTGCATGGGAGGGTATCTGGTGCAAAGGTATCACATTAACAGTGGCTGTGCAAGAGCTATTAAAAATTAACAAAAAATAGGACACAGAGTTTCTGTCTCACTCTGAAAGATCCTGCTGTGCTGATTTGCTGCCCAGTGTAAAATATTACTGCCACTGTCTGAAATTAACAGCTTGTTGAATTAACAGTGGGCACTTATAGTGTGGTTGCTTGCTTGCTAATGATACGTATTTAAATTGGCAAATTTTTTGAGTGGAGTTTGGTGTAAAGCATTTCATGCACACTGAGCACAAACTGGGACAGTGGATTATTTTAAACACTGCATGGTAGCAATGGCACCCTTCAGTCTTTATCTGTCTCTCTGTTTGTCTGAAAACATAAAACAATATGTAATATGAATCAATCTGTCTCTGAATCTTCTTAGAAAAAGTATTGTGTAAGGGGACTTTTTATCTTACATTAATAAAGTCCAATCTTTTTCTCTTTTTCAGAAAAGATGTCCTCTCAAGTGAGACTGAAGCTGCTGCCAAGCATCAAATGTAGCTGTAGAGTTGGATGGAGGATGAAGACAGCAGAGAGCAAAAGAAACAGGTAAGAGCAGACAGGTAGTCAGAGTTAACAAAAACTTTTAAAGCCAGTGTAGCTTCTGTTTTGAACACATTTATTGATGACAATTTTACATAAATAAGCAGTGTGTTATACTGTTATCAGATGTGGAGTCTCACTAACCACTTTAATAGTGACTTGTGTCCCAAATACTGTTTATTTGTCTTAGTTACAGATAGTGAAATAAAAATGGAAAATGATTGTTTCATAATTGTATACTCAGCTTGGTCAAGACAATAATTCGAGAACGAGAAGCGTAGGATTTTGAATTGATACCATTGGTGCATCTACTAAAGTTCTGGGGTCAGTTTGAATATCAGTGACCTTGACCTTGAGTTCAAGTTTTCTGAAAATCTTGTGAATGCTACAACTCTGTGACGAGAAGTAAGTCTCCTAGGTCTTTAAATTTGTATATAGGACTAGGAAGCTGAAGGGTTGCACTGCGGGCCATCTGTAGAGGTGTAGAGTCAACAACCTGTCTCTGAACGTGGACAAAACAAAAGAGATTGTTGACTTCAGGAGAGCACAGTGGGATCACTGCCCACTTAACATGAATGGATCCTCTGTGGAGGTCGTCAAGAGCACCAGATTTCTTGGTGTCCACCTGGCGGAGAACCTCTCCTGCTCCCTCAACACCAGCTCCATAACCAAGAAGGCCCAGCAGCGTCTCTACTTCAAGCAGAAGCTGAGGAAAGCCCATCTCCCACCATCCATTCTCACCACCTTTTACAGTGGGACTAACAAGAGCATCCTAAGTAGCTGCATCACTGTCTGGTATGGTAACTGCAGCGCATTAGATCGCAGTACTCTATAACGGATTGTGAGAGCAGCTGAGAAGATTATTGGAGTCCCTCTCCCCTCCTTATAACACCCGCTCGCTGGAGGACCCCACACAGCCTTCAAACACACTCTTCACCCTGCTGCCTTCTGGAAAGAGGTCCCAGAACATCCGGGCCCTCACTACCAAACTACGGAAAAGTTTCTTCCCACAAGCCGTCAGACCCCTGAACACTCAGTGACTGCACTGGCACACGCACACCTTCACACACGTTAGTTACTTTTGCACAATACTCAGCATTTTGCACATTTCCATTGTCTTGTGTCTGTATCGTCCTGTTCTGTCTAGTTTTGCACTGTTTTGTCTTGTTTATTTTTGCAATTTATGCACACTGCACTTTATGTAGTCCTGGGTTTGTCCGTATATGTCATATATAGCACCAGGGTCTCGGAGGAACGCTGTCTCATTTCACTCTGTACAGTACCTCTGCACGTGGTTAAAATGACAATAAAAGCCACTTGACTTGACCTGTATTTTGTAGCAGTTGCTTGGAGACGAGTGCCATACAGTTCAAATGAGCATACATTCCAAAATATGCAAATTAGCCCCATACATCATAATGATGATGTTTGCTGTTCAGGGTATGAACATTCTATGCTGAAAGTTTATAAATATACAACCTCTGACTGCTTGTTTTCAGTTGAACTTTTGCAAAGCTGAGGAGATTTTGGCTGCGATCACATCAAGTCCAAAGATGTTTAAACTTCTTTTTCACAGAAAGGTAAGTTTGAAGAGACTCGCAGCACGTTTCTCTGAATATTTTCTTATGGTAAATAAGCATTTTTGAAACTTTTAAGGAAGCTTCTTGGATGATTTCTGTAAAAACTGAATTTTGAATCCAAATGAAGGATATTGTATTTTCTTACCATATACTTTGTTTTATGCCATTACTGATGTTGCTTTTCTTGTTTCTAAACAGAAATCACACAAACAAAACGTGGCAGAGACGGAAAGTCCTTCTACGTCTCATCAGAGGTAAAGAAATGTGTCACTCTTTAATGCTGCTGGAGATATTTATAGCAGTGGTTTAGTTGGAGCTGTTTTATTTCCCTTTTATTGGTGTTTTGTAATTACATCTTTTACTACTTCTAGTCTTGTCTATAATTTATATTGATTCAGAGATTAGCGTTTGAAAATGTAGAGTGTAAATGTACAAAATACATGATTTTGTTCCATTACAGTTATTAATTTTTATCTGCAATCTCCAGCATGTACTCCTTGTTAAAATTTTCCACTTTGAAAAATAACATTTACACTTTTGTCCTCATCAGCATCCCGGATGCTTCTGTTGCTGAAAATGGTCAAAAGAAGAAGAGAAAATGGAGACACTTCTGCTGTTCCTCGGTTTGCTTTTACTCAAAACATGTGAAATGCACTTTCTCTTTAAATTGCACTTGTTAATTTAAAGTGACTTTACTTTTTTAATAAACTTATGTTTGTTCGTCCTCTGCAGCAAACTGACAGCGATGCAGAGGCAGAGAGCAGCACTGTGAAGACACAAAAGAAGTGTCGCTGGTTTCTTTTTAAATTCTGGAAGGTATGTTTTATGGAAAGAGTCCCTGTCATCAAGCATTTACTCATCACATTAAATGAGAAGAATTAAGAGCAATTTAGCACATCTATGTCCTCAAATTAAGTTCAAAGATGTTTAAACGGTTTTTTTTCACAGAAAGGTAAGTTTGAAGGGACTTGCAGGATGTTTCTCTAAATATTTTTTATGGTAAATAAGCATTTTTGAATCTTTTAATGAAGCTTCATGGATGATTTCTGTAAAAACTGAATTTTGATCACAACCAAATGAAGGATTTTGTATTTCATAGGACAAACTTTAAAACTCAATTTAAAGCATGAATAAATTGTTTTTATTTTATTTAAAGATATTCCTATATATCTGCTTCATGAGCTGACAGCTCACTAAAGTGATAAATAATATGAAATAATACCAAATTTTCTAACTGGACACTTTTCATGGAGAGACTCCCTTGGTATGTTTGTTTTATGCCATTACTGATGTTGGTTTTCTTGTTTCTAAACAGAAATTACACAAACAAAACGTGGCAGAGAAGGAAATTCCTTCTACGTCTCATCAGAGGTAAAGAAATGTGCCACTCTTTAATGCTGCTGGAGATATTTATAGCAGTGGTTTAGTTGGAGCTGTTTTATTTCCCTTTTATTGGCATTTGTCTTCCACCTTGTGTATTTACATCTTTTTTACTACTTTTGGACGTCCTCCAAAATGTTTCAGCGTCAAAGCTCATGCATACATGCACATACACTGCTCAGAATCTTGACATCTTTCCTAATTTTGTGTTTGTGTTTTTACCTTTTTGGAGCAGTGTAGCACGCGGTGGGAAAAAAATAAAAAGTCAAACTGGGACTATAGACCGCTTCGGGTGAGTACACGTGGTGCACAAAGATCAAAGGTCACTTTGTCAAAGTGGAGAAAATGAATTATTTTACACTGATACTGTAAACGTTGCGCGTGTGTGTCAGGTTTCCAAACATCGGAAACACCTGCTACATGAACTCCTGCCTGCAGAGCCTCCTCAACATTGAGGAGTTCATAAGAGACATCAGGCGTCAGGGGGTTTTGTGGAGCACAGATCCAGAAGCTCAGCTCTTAAGGTGCGCTACGTCAACCTTCTACTTTCTTCAAACACCTGAAGAACAAAGAGATCTAACAGCAGAAATGTCTGTTTACCCTTCCTTTCTACAGAAGGCTTATTGATGTCAGGGACTGTCATGAGTCGACAGATTATGGCCTTAAAGATCACCACCTAAGAGCTTTTAAGAAGGCATTCAGCAAGCAAGCTGCCGAATACACCGGCAGCGCACAGAAAGTGCGTCAGCTATTTGGACATTTCGTTTTTTGCTTTACCTTCTGATTTTGATGTACTGTTTTAAATCTCTCTGCTTTTCTTTCAGGACGCTCATGAATTCCTAACATTGTTCCTCAATGAGGTCAAAAGGCTCACACCTCGCCTGGAGAGGAACGCAGCTCTCCTGGGCCAAAGTTATACCTGCCCAGTAGAAGACCATCACATTTTTAAAATGGAGAACATAAGGACATGCAAGAGGTAAGCCTGTCTTTCAGAAACGCAGAGCTGGTTGCAATATTTTCATATACCTCTTTTCCACGTACCTGATCTTTACTTTAACTACGTTACTCCTGAAATGTGTAGCTGCGGTCACCACTCATCACAGCAAGAGGAATTCACCAGTTTGTCTCTTGACCTGGTTCCAGAGGGGTCTGTGATAAACATGTTAGAGACATACTTGAAGGTAAGATCACAAATTCCAATAGAGTTGTCGTATCAGCGATCTTAACACACCTTTTTTGTTAGTGTTTGTGTGTATGCGTGTGTGTGCATATGTTGAGATTTCTTTCTACCATAAAGCCTGTTTTCTCTGTGCTGTTGTTCAGGAAGAAGAAATAGAATATCGCTGTGATTGTGGAGGGACGGCCTCAGAACTGAAGTCGTCTTTTGATACACTGCCAAGGTGAGTAAGGTCACATCAGAATTGATCGACTGACCAGGTTTCCAAACTGTGGCGCATCAAATATCAGAGTTTTTCGAGACAATATTTGAGCAGTCGTTTTCTCCCATCTTCTGTTTGTGTTTGACACTCATTCTTCTTATTTTCTGCCTTGTTTGTGTTTTTTTTCTTTTCTGCCAGAGTTCTGATCTTGCATCTGAAGAGGTTTGGCTTTACACAAACCTACAAGATTCAGAAGGTGGATGACCCCGTCAGGCTGCAGAGGGACTTGGTGGTGCCATCCAATCAGGTAAAAACAGACTGCAGAACGTCTCAGGCTACGTCCACACTAGCCCGGATAGATTTGAAAACTCCGTGTCCACACTAGCGTTTTCAGTCATTTTCAAATAGTTGTGCGTCTGCATTGAAACGGCCGAAAACGCCTATGTTCCAGTCCTGCGCATGCGCAAAAGTGAGTGAGAATTACAGAATTTGAAGAAAAGCTATCCGGAGCATGTACAAACTGATATTAATCGTTTTTAGGGCTGTCAAAGTTGAGAGCAATCAAAACAACTGCTGTATAATGCACTCGGCTTATCTTTGTTTAATTGCTCACATGACTGCATCACATGACTAAAATGCGTCATCGTTTTAGAAAGTCTGCGTTTTCGAGTGTCCACACTGCGACGGGACAACTCCGTTTTGAAATGTATGCGTTTTCGAGAGCGTTTTCAAGATGCTGTGTTTTTCCTTGAGGAAAACGCCGTCTCAGTGTGGACGGGAGGTCAAAGCGGAGAGAAAACGATGTGTTTTCAAACGAAAACGCATTAGTGTGGACGTAGCCTCAGCAAATCAGCTTAATTGTGGCACTGATGTGAGACTTTATGAAACTAACACTCTTTGGATTTGTTCCTTCTCAGGGTGGTGGCTGTTATAGTATTGTCAGCATCATCAGTCATTATGGAGGCACAGAGTCAGGTAAAACAACAGACTTGTGACAAACAGAAAATGAAAACTTGCTACTTTTCAGTGAAGGACTCACACACAAAAGCTTTTGATGTTCTAAGAAGCACTAAGTCAAAATCACTGTTTGCTTGAATCAGTTGACTTCCAGAAGTTGGATTCATTTGTCTTAATGTGATTTCAGGACACTACATCTGTAGTTCTGTCCATCCTGAGGAGAGTCAGCACTCTACATCAGATCGCTGGCTCACCTATAATGACGCACAGGTGCTCCACACAACTGGATCTGTAGTTTGTGAGGAACAGCAGCACTCGGCCTACATCCTGTTTTACAAGAGAAACGTAAGAAGACACAGCATCTCATCCTGAAGTGAGAGAATTTTTAAATGTCCTGTTACCTTGTTAACCAGTTTTGTCTTCATTCTCAGTTCTGAAACAGGAAGTGGAAGGAAGGAAGGAAGTTAAGGTCATCGTCATGCTGAGAAGGAAAAGCAGTCGTCCCAGCCCACCATCGCACACTGGAGGACAAGTATAGGTAAGTATTGCCCTCAGGAGGGAGGGTCCTCCCAGAGAGCCTGGTCCTCCCAAGATTTCTTCCTCCAGGAGGGAGTTTTTTCTTGCCACCGTCGCCCCACATTCACTGGTCTCATCAGCAGGGACATTTTTAACCTCCTAAGACCTGAACTTTCATGGCATGCATTTTTAATTTCTCTGTGCCATTTGGGTTGATTGGGACCTGATGAATGTAAAAACAAAGACATCAGATTCGGACTATCTTTTTTTTGTTTCTCAAAAGAATGAGATCCACATATGAGGACATTCATTTTAAATTTCGATTGAACAGTGGCAGTGTAATGTCCTCCCTCATAAGTGGATATCAGGTTTTTGAAGAGCAAAATTTTGTATTTTGGTCTAGACAACCCAAAATGTTATGTCTACATATGTGGACACCAGGTCCTAGGAGGTTAAAACAAAATCTACTAGAGATCGTCCTTTTCTGGACCAGTGTTTGGCTTGCTCTCTGGAAACAACAAATTAGTGCTGTCAGCGTTAACGTCATTTTACCTAATGACGTTTACGCTGACAGCACTAATTTTATTGTTGTTATTAATATTATTATTAATTTATTTGTAAAATAAATTAAATTTAAAAAAACAAAGAAATGATTTAATTCTTTATTTTATTTTGTTTTATTAAAATCAAAATAACAACAAAAACAAAAATAACTAATAAAAAAATATTAAAAGTATTCAGCAGTGTTTTGTGAAATTTGTAATGAGCCTTAGTTAAGTTGATGTCACAGAAGTTTCTGAATCATTTAGATTGTTCAACAAACTGATTCACTCAGGTAAAGATGGTAAGCTGGAGCAATGGTACCCTTGGAGTTCAGTTTAAGTTTTCAGACAAATATTCCCTCGATCAGTTGCAGCTTCTGCTTTTAAATAAATGATTTAGCTGCAAATGTTTAGCTGCAGGTAGCAAAGTCCAAAAGTGACAACATTTCCACTGCAGTCTCTCCAGAAATGGCTTATAAAATTTTTACCAAATTAGACATTTATCCTTGGATCATTGACAACCCTGTAGGGTGAAAATCTTTCATTGTACCTCTTATAACATTTTAACAAGTTGCTGTCTCCTGCTGCAAGTTTCCTGTTTTGGCTGAACTTCATCAGCTCAAAAAAACTCACCGTGCTGTGGTGTACTAAATGACCTCATGTACAGGACACACTGAAGGCAGGTTTGCAGTGTTTAATTAACAAAGTCAAGATCAGTTAACAACAGCTGAACTAAAGACTTTCTTTTTCTCATCGATAAAATGAGGTCCATGCCAATGCGCTCAAATGGGACCTCCATTAATGGTGAGGGGCATAAAGGTTGCTTTTTGAATGACCAGCTGGTTCACCAGCTGACACCATTGGACGCACACCATCGGCGCATATCCAAACATGCAAGAAATGCAAGATGGTGGTGCGCACAGATACAGCGGCTCTCCACTTACCCAATTTCACTGTGCAAGAAACTGCACAATGACAATAAAAAGCTCTAAGTCTAAAACAGTTTCCTGGCCAGTAAAATCGGGCAATTATTCGCTCCAGAGTTTTATGCTATTCCAGGTGACCAGCCATCGACTTGTAATGAGCCAGCTAAAACAATAATTTCTCAGTGGCTCTTCTGGCACCAACAAGTGGGTGTGTTCTTCCATCGTGCAAGTGTCACGACACACTGAACATGGTCTGAACATGGATTTTCCCTCAATATTTCTTTTTCACCAGTACTATGGGGTATTTGTGAATATCCATGACTGACCCAGCCAGGTGGCCAGCTGGTCTTTGGACAGGGTCACGGCAGTTTCAAGGTTCAACAAAATCCCTTTCACTGACAGACTGAAGGAAAGCTCCTCAAAAATAGAGGGTCTTCAAGCTCCTCAGTGGCACGAAAAGGTTTCCTGGACTCAGTGTTGTATATTTTTTTCCCAAAAGATTGAAATAGTGGAGAGAAATCAGCTTCTGAAACCATCCAGAAGACAAAGTCTCCAACTGGTTTGTGGAAGTCCAGTTTCTCCAAATTAATCAGCGGGTGAAATGTCTCTTCATGGATGGTTTTGATTCTGTTGTTATTCACGAACAAAGCCCTCAAAGCAGCATATGAAAGAAAGTCCTCTTTCATTGTTGTCTCCAGCGTGTTAAAAGAGAGATCGAGCTCAGTGATGAGTTTTGAAGCGGCTGCAGGGACTTCTCGAAGGTTTTGGCTCGAACAGTCGAAGGATGTTGTTCACAGTGGTGACACTGTTGACTGGTGATTGACAAGCACTGAGATACTAGCATGACAAACACAAGAAACATCATGACTTATTCTCCTGAGTGCCTGCAAAACAAACACAAAATCAAACTCAAAGCTTTTCTCTCAGATGCTGGTGTGGCACAATCTAATGATAAAAAAGGTCATGCTAACAGCTTTTGGAGCACAGCTGCACAAAATAACAGCTTTTGGAGCACAAAATGCATTACAGGTAAACCCAGTACCCAAACATGTTAACAAGGATAAAGAAAAAATCTGAAACAAAAGCAGGTAGTGTGGTGATTTATGTTGTGAGGATGCTTTCACTCCCATCAAAGTCACCCAGTGTTGAGAACCCAAATGAGCCCAAAAACCTCAAGTGGCTGCAACCAACAGCGAACGTCAAGAAGTGGATACTTGCATGTTGAGCCAGAAACATGCAGAAAACCCAAAAGAGGCGAGATAGCACATCTTGGTCCCACTCAGGCAGTACGAACACCTGGAAAGAGGAGCCCACAGTTCAGACCCAAGGTCACTGGTAAGGACACCAGCCAGTTATAAGTCTAGTTTTAATTTTCATTTTAGTTAGTGTTATGGCCTTTCTAAGGGTGGCCAGACCATAATCCACCCCTGTCTGACCCCAAGCAGCACATCACACAACCAGTACAATTTTGATGGTGATTTTTTTTCACAGTGATTGAATTCTAACAAAGGAAAGGAGCGAACTATAGCTTCGGGGTGGACCCCAAAACAACAAACAAAAGGGACCGTATCTAAAGGATGTACAAAACTTATTTATGAAAAGAATAAAACCAAATGACAATGTCTTATCTCCCTAACTAAGAAAAACATGAGAAAAGGGTAATCAAATAAAAAGGCAGTCCACCCCTACATGCTCCTGTATAAAGAAACAGGTAACACAAAGCCTGCCGGTTGAGGTCCATGGCGGTGTCATCTTATATGTTGTCTCCAGGTCATTAGCCAATCTGTATGGGCCGTCCCATGGATGCACCAATCACGGAAAGGCACCTGCACACTCAGATTTACATATGAGACAACATTACGACAACAGTCGTAACATTAACTAAAAATGTTTTTCACCATCTCGTTTTAACTTCTGGTTTAGCTTCAGCTAACTAAAACTAAATGGACCTTGGAAATAATCACATCTTAATAGAGTGAACCATAGACTGTATAAAAGATAGGACCATTGCAACTTTACTGCAGCACTTCACCCTTTCACATAGTCCCAGCTCTTCTCTGTCATGTTTTATGGTGCTGCAAATGTCTTCAGTTGGTGAAAGGTTGGGCTGCTGGTGTCTTGTTGTGCTTGCTATGCATCCCTGACTCGTTTCTTCTTTCTGCATCAAGTAAGGAATGTAGTGAAAGTTCCCAAGAGGTTAAAAGCACCACTGAAAAAATGCCATCAGACCTGAGTTGGGACACTTGGATTATGGAGCTTCTGGACCAAGAGAGTGGATGGGAGCATGTGTTTAACAAGTAAGAGTATAACGTCCCCCAAAATGTCCCTAACTAAGAAAAACATGAGAAAAGGGTAATTAAATAAAAAGGCAGTCCACCCCTACATGCTCCTGTATAAAGAAGCAGGTAACACAAAGCCTGCAGGTTGAGGTCCATGGCGGTGTCATCTTATATGTTGTCTCCAGGTCAAGGAGACAACCTTAACCTTAACAACCTTTCGCGTGCCACAGCTGGTTGCCGACCCCTGGACTAGACTATTTAACAATATGTTACAGATTTATGTTACAAAGAAGAAACGCCACAGAGGAGGTTTGTGGATGTAGTGAAGGAGGACATGCAGAGGGTTGGTGTGACAGACGATGCAAACAATTGCCCATTCCCACAAAGCTATGGTAAAAGCTAGCGTGAGATTGGGCTGGGTTCATTGTACTGCTGTATATGACTAGGTATTTATTTGGGAAAGGAAAAAATGAACTGAAAACAGTTACTTTCTTATGAAATGAACAAAAATAAAACCCAATGTTGTAACAATTACTGCATGGTATATAAATTAAGATTTTCAAAATAAAACACCAGGCCTCCTAAGTCCTAACTCTGGTTTCACTCATAAAACCTTATACCTTTAAAGTGGAATGGCTTTCACCTTTGAAATGCCCCAGGGTACAACTAAAACAGTTATTGTCAACTTAAACCACATTTGTACTAGTGGGCCCCCACATAGACACACATTTACTTGTCCATATTAAACCTGAAGCATAGGCCCTTTCTCTTGTTTGTACTTGTGTTCTCGTGTACTCGTGATACATCATCAGTCGGAGACCAAGTACTGTTCCAATTCAAAGTATGCATCAAGCCGAGAACGCGAAAAAGTCCCGGATGTGTTCTCGCTCCGCCTGTTTTATCGATAAATGAACGTTTTCTTTAAATTATTTGAATATATATGAGTGCCTGTGTATAAATACACAAACAATACACATATGCTTTCAATTGTGTAATTTAAGTGATCTAGGTAGCTCTGTTTTGGAAGTTCAGTTAACGCTAGAAATGTGTTTTGGCGTTTCTACGTCCTTTAGAATTTGTACGTGCTTTTTGGAGTTTGTACGGGCTTTATCTCTAGGGGCCACTGTATATATTTATATATAAACATACATAAATAAAACCACTTTTTTTTTTTTTTACATTAGTAATTCCTTTTGTGCATAATTTTATATTGTTGTTAATAATAAATTAATTAAAGCAACAAAACAACCTGAAGAGCCGAAAGAGCCGTCTCTTTTTAGTGAGCCGAGCTGAAAGAGCCGGTTCTCTAAAAAGAGCCGGAATTCCCATCACTAATTCTTAGGACTTAGCTTCTGTGTCAGGTCCCACAGGTTCACCTGAACCTTTACCACTTGTCCCGCCCCAAAGCAGAAAAGAGTGTTTTGGACTGGCTTGTTAGTCTAGCAACCAAAGACAATACAGAGTTGAGATGACTGACATTAGATTGGTAAACAAATAAGGTGAACCTATAAAACAGTCATAAATTCAATTATGTTTAATTCTTGAGTTTAATAAACAGATAATGTCTGTTAGCAGTTAATCTGTCATTACAGTTAAATGCTGAAGCAGGAATACATTTGTTTAACACTCACAAATGTAGGACTTAGTCATTTCTACTTTAATTTCTCCATTTTCTACCTATTAAAGGATGACAAAATCGCATTTGGAGTCTGCTGTAGTTGATAGTGGTGCAAATACTTTCACAACCACAAGTCAAAGGTTTTTACACTTAATTTGTCTTGTTTTTCAATACATCAGTATTTTAAAATACATTGTTATTTATCATAAAAAAGAGCAGCATTGATGAGTAATGTGCTAGTTTTCTGTGGTGCCATTTTCATCCTTGTACTACTGTGGTAGTGAAATATACTTTAGAAATGTGCTATAATAATGCAGTTCTTTAACTTGGAGTTGGTCTTGTATGGTTTAACCTTTTTTTCCTGTGTGTTCGCATTTGTATTGTAACATTTATTCTGTAGCGATATCTCCCAGGTGGCATCTTTGGTCTCCTTCCTTGCTGTTTTCTGGTAGTGACCTCACCCAGATAGCTGTAGGATGGTCACTCACAAGCTGAACACAAATATTTCTTTTAATCTTTGCTGCCATTGTATTAAACTTGATTTATGAATTTATGTATTCAGTCAACACAAATTCCAAGCAGGTAAAAAGCTTTGGAGCTCAGCAGCAGTCAGAAGAGCTTGATGAGGTGAGGAAGAAGTTACTGCCTCTGTCAGTGCGCCCCAGGGTGGCTGTGGCTACAGTGTAGCTTGCCATCACCAGTGTGTGAATGTGTGTGTGAATGGGCGAATGACTGGATGTATAAAGCGCTTTGGGGTCCTTGGGGACTAGAAAAGCGCTATACAAATACAGGCCATTTACTGTTGTCCTGGAGTAACTGTAACCCACATAATTCCCTGAGGAATTATTAAAGTATTCTGATATTAAAATCAAACATGAAATGCATTCAAAGACAGAACAGAAAATATTCACAAGCAAATAAAATAATATATTCAATAGTTGTTTTTTGTTTTATCTTTCAAATCCTGTTTATAAATTGGCTTTAGCCTGTGCAGCATCACAACTCAGGTGAGTTCTAAAGAACTCCTCTATCTTCTTCCACAGGTGGATCTCTGCTGCTGCGTGGGCCCTGGGCTCCCCTCCCCACACCACTGAGAAGCTAAGCATCCCATGGAAAGCAGAGGAACAGAAGGGTCCATAGGGTGGCTCCAGCAAATGTCCAGCTCCAGGATAAAAAACAGTTTCAAAGTTCTCCTTCCCACGACGCTTCAGTCTCTCCACCATCTGGTCCATGTAGGCCTTGCTGTCCCAGTTGAGGTCATCCTCTGCAGCCACAAAGAGAAACTGGCTCTTGGCTCGTTCAATGGTGACGAGGCTTCCTTTGTTCTTCTCTTCCAGGGGATCTTCAGTAGCATACTTGATAAGGTTTGCTCCAGACTTGGTGGTAATCACCTTGCTGAAGTCAAACATTAAGGGTGAGAGGATCTGCTGTTTCTTGTAGTAGAGGGGAGTGCCCACACTGGCACTGGTGCCATTGATCCAAACTAAGGCCTCCACACCGGGCACGAATGCAGCAAGAGAGAGCGCGATATCTGTTCCCTTTGATCTTGATATTATGCCGACTCCTTTACTGCCCGCCTGTGAAATAACACACAGAGCTCAGAAACCGGCAATTCCAAAGTATTAAAAGTTGTGACCTGCTGGGCATTTAAACTGGAACAGTAGTACAATAAGTACTTCTACAAAGGATACAGCTGTGCAAATATGATTACAGCTAATATGACAAGCCACCCCCTCCTCTGTCCTCCAGATGCATTTTAGGAACTGAGACATCTTTTAAGACATCTGTTATTAATCTCTGTCTCTCTTCCACAACATGTCTTCTATCCTGTCTTCCTTCTCTCACCCCAGATGGCCCCGCCCCTCCCTGAGCCTGGTTCTGCGGGAGGTTTCTTCCTGTTAAAAGGCAGTTTTTCCTTCCCACTGTCGCCAAAGTTCTTGCTCATAGGGGGTCATTTGATTGTTGGGTTATTCTCTGTATGTATTATTGTAGGGTCTGCCTTACAATATAAATACTTTGAGGCGACTGTTGTTGTGATTTGGCGCTATATAAATAAAATTGAATTGAAATTGAATCAAGAAAAGTGATGTACCCTTTGCAGAAAATATACCTTCGCCACCTGTTAAAAAAAAAAAAGAAAAAAAAAAGGGGGCCCACTGTAATGATAGTGAATACTTCTAAGTGGAAAACCACATACAGTACCTGGGGGTGTAAACAAGACTCCTCGTATGTTCCCCTCTTTGACTGGGTCCCGACTGACCCCGTCTCCCATCAAAAACCTCTCGTTTGTCTCTTCTGCCAGTATCCTGCCATCCGCCTCCTGCTCATGCACAGAAAACTTCACCACGTGAGGGTTCAGAGCTTTGTTCTTGAAGAAGTACTTGTGCAAAGTGTCTGCCTTCAGTGACTGCAGCAGACCCATGGGCTGCACTCCAACGTAGCTCCCGTTGAGTGAGGGGTCTCGGTTCAGGTCGACCTCTCCGCCATCATCTGCCCTGTAAGTGGCTGAAGAGCCGAACACCACTTCTCTCTCGTCGGTCGATGTGGCTCTGATTGTGACTACCTGCCTTGACCGCAGCCCGGCCACTTTCAGCTGAACGGGCTCATCAAACAGACACCTGGTGCTCGGCAGCAGCCTCAGCCTGACTTGGGAGGACATCTTTTCTGAAAGATCAAAGACTGAACTCCATGAATGTTCAATATTTGGACAAATGGGTCATTGCAAGGAAAATAAAAAAGAAACATTCTTGGAATGCTTCCCACTCGACACCATCAGAATCAGATCTTTTTTTTTTTAACTTCAATATATTTGAGGACGCAATGCTACATACTATGTAGATTACTGGAGTTACAGACCAGAAAGTATACAGTGTTAGGTCAAAATGTGGCACTTTTTAATGTCCCAGCATTTTTTAAATCTCACAACTTTTTAACCACATGAAATTTTAAAGGCTGAAAATTACATTTCAGCTTTGTTACAAACAGCAACCTATTTAATTTTAATTCAGCTGTCTACTGGGATATATCAAAATTTTCAGTAGTAAAACTTCATAAATTTAATGCCAATGATGCAGAGAAAAAGAAACAAGCAATAATACACTGGGTATTTTTCCTGCTCTGATCAGTCACTGGAGAAAACTCTCACAGGTGCATTTTGATGACCTTTCACATAGTTACTGGATGTGAAAGGTCATTTTTTCCCTACATTCTAGTGTCCAAAGTAATTTTCTAAAGCAGGGATTCCCAAAGTGTGGGCTGGGGCCCTCTGGTGGGCTGTAAAGATACTGCAGGTGGACCACAGTATTAACAGAAATTCGGTTTGGAATTACTCGGAAGTATGTGTAGTTACATGTTCATACAAGTTAATTTACTTATATAAAAAGTGAATTCGAACTGGTAGTACGAGGTGGTTAGTTTGTGATATTATTCATTACTGTGACCTTAATTTTCTGCTCATGTATTTAAATTTGTATCCCTGTGGCAGGCGGGGTCACACACTGGCCTTAACATTATGCATATGATTGGGTAACAATAGCAAATTATAGCCTGAGTTGTTTATGTTTGTTTTGTTTTCAAGGAAACATATACATTTCTTTTGTATTTTAATTAGAGGGAGGATTTCAGATTGGGTGGGCCCCGCTAGGTTTTCTTTTTTTAAGAGAAAACGGAAGTTGTTGTTGGGGACTGAAAGTTAATGACACACTGAAATCCCTAAAGTTTATGGAATTTTGGTTAATTGTATGGATTAAAGAAATGACACTAATGGCTCTTGGCTCTGGAGTAATCGCTGAAATTACTCCAGAGATCTAAAGCGTATCTTATATGAATATTTCCCATAATGCTGAAATGCCAAGTGTATCATATTTAATACATTAGTTTTTATGACTTTTTTGAGACTTCCACATTATTAGTGTGAATTTTCCCCCTGAGAAATCTGAAGAAATTGCACAATAAAATTTCAAGCAATAAATTGCACAAAAATGCCAGCTGAAGTAAAAAAAATAAAAAAATTAATTAAATTAAGACTCATACATGCACATTGATATTTAATTTTTTTTATGGGTCTAAAGTTAAAAAAATACCTGTGTCAAAAAGATGAACCATTTTGTAGTTATTTCATGGTTCAGGCTTTACAGGGTTAAAAACGAGTTCAACTGTTGTTTCATTCTTTTATTCTGAAGCACATTTGAATTCATGGGATTAATTTCTTCTTTTCTTATGTATGTGTACTTTTGATATTTGTTTTGTTTTCTGTTCATTATTAATCATACTGTCTGTGTAAAACACCAGCTTCTAATCTAGGCATGGGGATATCTTTAGAGTCCTGCATATGCAAACCATGCATATGTCACAGAGGGACAACACAACAATAAACAAGGGGAGACTGAGACAACATGAAGACAATATAGATACAGTATAATGAGACGGGGGAAGTTAGCTCAACACAAAACACATTACATATCCATTACCAAAATAAAACAGGAAATGTGACACAACATGAATCCATCCATCTTCTTCTGCTTATGTAATCCAGGGTCACAGCGAGAACATAAATCATTTGACAAAATGAGCTCTTAAGACACCGAGACCATGACAGCTGTATATAGATTCAAGGACTCAAGAGATTTTTCAAATTAGCAAAGAAAAAAAATATATCAACATTTTTCTGGAAATGTATGTTTCCATTAAAATAGTAAATGGCCTGTATTTGTATAGCGCTTTACTAGTCCCTAAGGACCCCAAAGCGCTTTACACAACCAGTCATCCACCCATTCACATTCACACACCGGTAATGGCAAACTACATCGTAGCCACAGCCACCCTGGGGCGCACTTCGTAATCCATTTAAAAATTCATCTTAAGTCACTGTCTGCTTATTCAGAAAAGTCCTGTTTAATTTTTTATAGGAGATGTACTCCAGAGAAGCTCCTCACTGTACAGGTGAGACGCTCGTGACTGACTCGCAACACAAAAGCTGCCAAAATAAGTGAAAAGCAAGGATTCTGGTATCTTACTGCCCCTGAGGATTTTTATCCCTTTCCAAATTTATTTAACAACACAAATTCAAAACAGCTGATTATTCAGCTTCATTATATGACATAAACCCTGTATTCTCTCTCCCCTTGAGCTTTTCTCTCTTAACTGTCACCAGATTTTTGTTATCTTGTCCACACAAACAGTTTTATTTGAATGTAGTTTGCAATTTTTCTTGCACAGAATTTATGCAGATAAAGTTATCACATCATTCCACCAAATGTTACAGTTTATGGCAATAAGACATGGAAGAAAAGCACAAAACTGCATAAAAGGTCAACCTAAACCTCCAGACATTTGAACACTTTTACTAATTTGTAATCCATGATCATTTCTGCACTAACATCTGAATGTGAAATAAAGCTTCACTCTGCTGATCTGTTACTTACAATCATCTAAAAGCCTTTATGTCCCATTAATTTATTTTACTTGTGATGTGACAGATGGACGGTGGGAGTATGTAAATAATCATAACAACAGCAAAAATGTACTGACAAGGTGAAAGTGAGGGTCTAGAATCTAGTTATAGTTCAATCACTATATCAAGCTAAATGAAAAGGCTTTAAGCTGAATTCATACTGATGTAGATGTAAACTTTACATAAACTGATTTTTGTGCTCTGAGGCTGAAAAGTATGCCAAAAACTGCCATTCTTTTAACGGGCACCTGAGGCTATATCCAAAGAAGTGAGTAACTCTCAGCAGTAGGAATACACTTGTTTACAGCTTGGACCAAAGCCGTTTTTTGTATCTATGGCTAATTTTCTACTTGTAACAGCTTCATGCAGGGTGGAATTTTATATAACTTACCCATTTAAATTGTGTGCAAGTGGATGTAGCCACATTTAGTGACAGGTGCGTGGAAACTAGGTCAGTACTGTTTTAGTGGGCCTCACCGAAATTGACCTCTCAGCCACGTAACTGGGTAAGTTTTGTATTATTTAAAAATGCAAATCATCAGCTAGTCCAAGAACTTTGTGCTCCAATTCTAGTGTGTGATGTTCAAGTATTTAGTTTGTTACACCAATATATTGTATTGATATAGTTTGCTTACCAAGCTTGGAAGCATTGGGTGATAACTACATCCTCTTGCTAACGCACTGCTTACACCAGGCTGTTTTTCTGTTTGTTTGTTTTTCATTGTTATTTTTAAGTATGAGTGATAGAGTGAAATAACATGTTTTAATTCAAGTTTATTATTTATTACATCAATGCTAAAAAGAGTTTAGTATTGATTGCTTAACTACAAAGGATTGGAAACAAATCTTTCATCCATTCTGTTTGGGAAATCTATCCATTCATTTACTTCCACTTACCTAATTCCGGGTCACAGGGGGCGGGGGGAGCCTATGCCACCTGTCATAGGGAAAGCTGGGTTCCACCATGGACAGGTTGCCAATCTCTCACAGGGCAACACATCCATTCACACTCACATTCACACCTACAGTCAATTTAGCATGACTAATTAACCTAATTGCATGCATGTTTTTGGGCTGTCCAAAGAAGCCAGAAAGGCAAAGAACATGCACACACAAACTGGGTTGAGACTCAGAACCTTGTTGCTTTGATATTCAGTACAAATCACTGGTCCACTCTGCTTGACACTCAGGAAGCTTTAGGTTTTAAATGTGGTGCCTAAAGTTAGATATTTGGGTCACATCATGACTGATCTCTGCAATGATGATGTGCAGCACCACTGCTGCACAGTATATGCACAAGCAAATATGCAAGTCTTTAAATTCTACATGTGTACAGATGATGTTAAAAGCTCCTTTTAGATGGCTTTTTTTTATTGTACTCCATCTTAAACCACAATTATGGCACAAAAATGAAAGAAAAAAGCTTTAGGATGTTGCTCAAGCTTGTGCAAGTGCAACACTAAATGTGTATTGTTTTAAGTTTTGATTGAGTAGTGTTAGTTTGTTCTTTTCCTTTGTTTGATGACTTCATTTACTTTTGTTTGAGCAACCAAAAAAAAGTCAAGTGGATTTCATAATGGTTTTGAACACACTAACAATAAAAAGCCCATTTAAGCCTCTCAGAAAATTCCTAATAGAACATCTCAGCTTTTCATTAGTTATCTATTGTTTTACAGAGTTTTTCAAATCCTGCAGGAGGCATTACTCTCAAAACAGAAATAGTAACACCCATGATGTTAACCTATTGCTCCCTCTTGATGCAGTGTAACCACTGCACTGTTAAGCCAGGGGGCTTTTTTTTTTTTAAATCTACATAAATATACACGGTACGGTATCATATACCAAACATTAAATGTATTTTTTTTTCCTAAAAACTATGAAAATACAGATTTCCATGCAGTAGTGTTGCAACACAGAATCTGACATGATGTCTATGCCTATTCAGGCCTCACTGGGAACAATGTAAAGCACAAAATGTGTGGGATAAACATGTAATTGTTATACTTTTACCAGAAACGTGGAAATCTTTGATCATCTGTTTTCAAAAGCAGGCCAACACGTTCGCTGTCTGCATGTTGGCAAGAGCCCGAGGACCACTGCCAAACACAAGGGCCGCAGAGGGATTTGAATAAATGTTTCTACAATCACTGTTTCCTCGTGTCCTTTTTAGATGAATTAAAAGGAGATGATATGGTGGCTCTGCTTGTTTTGGATGCACTGTGCAAGGAATGAGACAAAGACTAAAGAAAAGCGCTCTTGCGTAAATCAAAAGTTGTTTGACTTTGGAGACCAACTTTTTCCTTTGTGTGTTGATAAAATCAAGAACTACACAAAAAGTGTACAAGAACTAAGGAATTTTCTACACCAGTCATTGCAGTTAATCAAATCGCAATCACTATTGCTAGGATTTAGTTTCCCGTGAAAGCTCCAAGAGCAAGGCAGCTCTCAGATTGTGGTTTTTGATTGTTTTGCCAGTTTCATAAAAAAATTATAGTATGAGACATGTGCTACAGATATATATATATATAAAAATTATTTACTGACCTCTTACAGCTACAATCAATAAGATTTATTAATAACATAATGTAGGGTGCGATCGTGGCTCAAGAGTTCGTCTTGTAATCGGAAGGTTGCCGGTTTGAGCCCCGGCTCCGACAGTCTTGGTCGTTGTGTCCTTGGGAAGACACTTCACCCGTTGCCTACTGGTGGTGGTCAGAGGGCCCGGTGGCGCCTGTGTCCGGCAGCCTCGCCTCTGTCAGTGCGCCCCAGGGCAGCTGTGGCTACAATGTAGCTTGCCATCACCAGTGTGTGAATGTGTGTGTGAATGGGTGAATGACTGAATGTAGTGTAAAGTGCTTTGGGGTCCATAGGGACTAAGTAAAGCACTATACAAATACAGACCATTTACCATTATGTTTAGAAACAGAGTGGACCTTTCAAATTATTTCACACATTTCCTCTAGGTTCAAATTTGTAGCTCTTTCTCAAAAAATTTGAGTGATTTCATTATTGTAAACCCAGTAAATGTGCTTTTAAAGTGCAATCAACACTTTGAAACGGTTCAAACACTGGATAATATCTCATTATGGCTTCCAGATGGACTAAATAAATAAAAAGAAGCTTGCAGCTAGCAGCATGAAATAGTGAAGAAAGGGGAGCCGATATCATGTGATGCATTATTGAGCAAAGTGTAAGAATAGTCTAAGAAGAATTTTGGCTTTCAAGTTTTCTTCAACTGACTTTAAAACAGTCTTTGTCTCTGTCCTTTGTTACTAAAGTCCTAAAGATACAACACAGTCTTAAAAATAAATACATCTGCACCACATGGGACAGAGATCTTGGCTCCTCTTGTCAGCAGCCTGCTGAGATAATTACACGGTGCAGACTACATGAACATGGCCTAATAATACACAGTGCAGACATGGCAGGCTTGTAAGGTTCACCAGATCAGCAGCTTGGCCCAAAACCATTCTCGTTCTTACTGTTTTTTAATCAGTTGGAAGAAAAAGGTGAACACCTGAAACAGACAGTATTATTTGTAATTGTTACTGTACGGGGGACTTCTTGAAGAAAGAAATCAGCTGCTAATCTGACCGAAAGCTTGTTTGTGTCAATGAAACTTTGAACTTTATAAGCCGATCTTTTAAACTATTCACTGAATTCTCAGCGTCACAAATTACCAACATGATGTTAACAACAATCCAAGGGAGAGCAGCAGCTCCAGTCCTTCATTAAATACCACAAGCGATTAGATGATGAGAGAGAAACTACAGGAAAAGGAAACTCCATCCACAGGTGGACCCACAAGGAAGCGTCACAGAAGAATGAAAGGGACAGAAGGACTGAGAGAGAGTGAGTGAGAGGGAAAAAAACAGGGAAAATCCCAAAAAGTTATTGTTAGAGGCCAAAAACCAGGGGTATTAATATCCAGGTAAAATACCCCAGCTTGCTCCAGATCCTTTAAATCACCTTCAATTAATTCAGTGAGATTTTTTAGGTGTAACTGATTTTGCAGAAATGGAAATGTTTTCCAAATTCAATGTTTTTTAATGTGACATAAACAAAAGTACAAATGTTGGACTAGAGTAGGATTAACCTCTTCAAATCTTATGTTATTTAGTTCCATTTAGTTTGATTAAATCTTCTTTAAATAGCACCAAAACAATACAATTATTCAGCAAAGAATTCAACCCCAGCAGTTTTTATGGGTTGTTTTGAGTTAACTCTAGTATTCAGTGAGGTTTCACGGAGTCCTGAAAACTTCACCCCTGATAAAGTCTTTTGGAGCATCATGACCTGCCTCCTGTCTGTTTTGGCTCCACAATGGGCCACAACAAACAGCTCACCATTAACAACAGAAAGTTAATGTCAAGTGGACATTGGATAGTGTTCAGAACCCAGCCTTAACTTCTCTGATCACCTATTCTGCTTGTCTCTAAAGCCTGTATGTTTTATACCTTGTACTTGTGAAATACTTTTAACATCTCAGTTACAGTTCTGGTATCTGCTGGTATCTGCATGCAGTTTAAATTTGAATGGCTATACACAAATGAATTAATCATCATTTACTCATAAACACAGAAGCATAAAGTCAATCTCAAGTTCCCACAGAACATACATCCCTTAGTGCAGGTATAATGCCTTTCAAAGGCCAGAAGCTGACGTGAGCTCCACTGAGCTGAAATGACAGAAAGGGAGCAGTCAGATACAGAAACACAAAGAACAGGAGAGATAGAGAAGGAGCTTTTCAACAATGCTGCTTAATAAATCAAACAGGCAGATGAAGGTTCTGCAGTCTTCATGAACTCCCTGCACTGTAGCAAGCATGTTATCTCCCATCTCAGAGGTGAAAAATGAGGTTGAGGTAGGTACTAGTACGTCAGGTTTTGTTCCCCGCTTCCCATTTCTTGTTTAAATTCCTCTTCCGCTCTGCCAAAGTTGCTTTGAGGTGATTAGTTTGGTTGAGTTTTATGGTGAGTTATTATATTTTTTCAAGACTTTAGTGTAATGTTGCCCAAAACTCTGTTCACTTAACAGTAATCTCCAACACTCGGTCTTCCTCCCACAGTCCAGCACCATGCAGGTTGGGATAGATGATGCTCTAAATTCGTTGTAGATGTGATTCTGTTTCTTTCTGTGTGGGAGCACTAGCCAGAGCACGACTGTTTATTTAGAGGCTTATACTGCCATCTTGTGGCAGTAGTGAAGACTGACAGGCTCACTTGTTTCATTCATATAGTACCATTTCACAATAGTTCATCCCAAACTATCTTATAATGGGAGGCAAAGACTGCGTAATATTAAAGAGGAAACACCAAGTTCACAATCCCCTATTAGCAGAACTTCCTTTTCTGGAGGGTCGTCTGGTAGAACAAGGACTAAGAGAGACACAGGCGTGTTCCACTGGTTTGGGAGTTCATTGAGAAACCATGAACAACAAACACAAGACCAAATTTGTTGCCTTTGAATACACGTCTATTGTAACAGTTGCAACAACAATTTTAAGGAAAAACAAAATTCAGTTAACATTAGCTTGTTATAGGCACCAGTCTGTCTAGTTTGCTGTGTGAAGATGGGATGTGTCAGTATGCCTCAAGGTAATTTGTGAGCCACAGATGCCAGTTTATGATAAATCACAATCTTTCATTACATTAAATAATACATCAGAAATCAACACTTAAGAACATTTATTCTAGAGTTAAACGGCAGTCAATACGTCTTGTCTTTTTGGTTTTGATGAATTAATAAGTTGACTTTAGAGTGTCCAGCAGCAAAAGTAACTTTAATTTTAATAGATATTTTAATAGACATGAGACAAAGTCTGCAGCAACATCACCCTGTGACAACTGGATCGTCTCGCAACATCAAAGTACCTCAGTGTGACAGAAGGACTGAATCTACATCGTGTCAAGAATTCAGGATACGCTTTTTAAGTTTTATACAAATAAACCTTTTTCAAATTTTACCAACTTTAATGATGAAAACAGAAAACTTACAAGCATTTACATGACACTATGGAGTATTAACACAAAATTATAGCTATACCTTGAGGGTAAGGAGGATCCCGTTCTACCTGTTGTGATAAATTACAGACTTTAAATGTTTAAAATAGTGAATCATTAATCAACACATTTAACAGGTCAGACATGATTATCACAGTTTTATGGCAGTCGTGACTTTAATTTTTGTTATTCATTGTCTAGTTTGAAACTAGAACTTGGCCCTATTCTGTGCAGCATCAGAGCTCAGATGATTTCTGAGGAAATCTTGGATCTTCTTCCACATGTGGACCTCAGCTGCTGCGTGGGACTTGGGCTCACCTCCCCACAAGGCTGGCTTGCCTAAAACCCCATGGAAGCTGGAAGGGCAGTAGGGTCCATAAGGTGGCTCTAAGTAGTGTCCAGCTCCAGGGTATGACACACTCTCAAACTTCTCCTTCCCGTGACGCTTCAGTCTCTCCACCATCTCATCCACGTAAGCCTTGCTGTCCCATTGAAGGTCATCCTCAGAGGCCACAAAGAGGAAATGTCCTTTGGCTCGTTCAATGGGAATCAGGCTGCCCTTGTTCTCCTCCGCCAGAGGATTGTTTAAAGCGTATTTGGTGTTGAAGGCCCCTGACTCAGTGGGAATCACTTTCTTTAAATCAAACATTAATGCAGAATGTATTTGTCTTTTCTTATAGTAGAGAGGGAAAACTACATTGGCAGAGCAGCCATTGATCCACACTGTGGCCTCAACATCTGGTAGGTAAGAAGCAACTGATAAGGCAAGATCTCCACTTTTGGAAAGGGATATTACACCAACTTTTTTACTGGAACCCTGTGGAAAAACATGTCAATGAACAGCCATCAAAGTTGTCTTCAACAACTATGAGTCTTCCAGAATAAATTAACTCACCTTAGTTAGTTTTTTTAGAAACTCGACAGCTTCTTCCAAATAATCCAGGTGGATCTCCTTAATGTTTTTAGGCAGGTCATCGTGGCCATACAGGGCAACAGTCAGAACCAAAAATCCTCTGCTGGCCAACAGAGAGGCTCTTTTCTCTGACAGACCTCCACCAAAAGTGTACAAATCTAACACAGCTGGGAAGGGACCCCTGCCTGGAATGAAACATACATGCAAAGCAAGCATATTTTTGTATGGAGCTAAAATTATGAGTAACTGTAACTAGGACATTTTCAAGTATGTACTTTTTTTCCTAAATGATGCTGACAAACCTGGAGGAGTAAACAGGACTCCTCGAATGTTCCCCTCTTTGATGGGGACCCGAATGACCCCATCTCCCATTAGAATCCTCTCATTAGTCGCCTCTGCCAGAATCCGGCCCTCACCTGCCTCCTCGTGCACTGAGAACTTTACCATGGATGGATTAAGGGCATTTGTCTTCTGAAGTCTTTTATGCAAAGAGTCCGGTGTCATTGACCAAAGCAGACCCATCGGTTCAACCCCAACGTAGCTCCCACTGAGTGAGGGGTCTCTCTTCAAGTCAATCTCCCCGTTGCCATTGGCTCTGTAGGTGGCCGCAGAGCTGAACACAGTTCCCTTGTCGTCGGTTGAGCTGGCTCTCAGGGAGACCACCTGCCTCGACCTCAGCCCGGCCACCTTCACCTGAATAGGCTCATCAAACAGACACCTGGCACTCGGGAGCAGCCTCAGCCTGATTTGGGAAGCCATGTCTTCAGCAACTTTCCTTTAAGTTACACGTTTAGACTTTGCCCTATAGAAAAATAAACAAAATAGTGCTACTGCACACGTTATTTTTATTACTCTAAGAGGTGCTGTGAACTTTAGCCTTTTAGAGTACACACTGGCCTTGTGGTAAAGTTAAAGAGTCCTATTGTATTTCACTCCAACTCTAGCATCCAAAGTGGATGTAAACGACGATGTGATATACGTCTTCCAGCTTTGTTTGGCTCAACAGAACTGTCAAGTTTCAAGGGTCCTGTGCGCTTTTATTTTGATGCCTTCCTTCCTACTTCCCTAACCCTCTCAGACCTGCAGTAACAGAACTACAGAAGCATTAGCGCTAGCTAAAAATCTTTTCTTCCCCCCACCAAGGGTAAAAGAGCAGGAAATATTTTTACATTTCTGTAAAAGCCTGAAGCCTCACCACCTAGACTTTTGTCGAGGATCAAGGGAAGACAGAGTACAAGAAAAGCTTCGTAGACTTTGGCTTCACTAACTAGTACATTTAAGCATTAAACATACGACTTAAGCCTGAAAACAAAAGCTTTACCTGACGCTTAACCCTCCAAATGTGGAGGCATACTGTTAGATTTGTGTTCTCATGACTAAATATATTAATTTATTTTATGTTGTGAAAGAAGTTTTCTGATTGTCATTTTATTTTGAAAAGGATTTTATTTTGGTGATTATAGATTACTTCACTTCCTGTTCCTGTTGTTCCAAAGCGCGAACTGCTGAAGTAATGTATGGTTTTCCCTCCTGTGTTACTAACAATAAAAGAAACGGGAAAAGTAATCAACCACCAAGTGTGTGCATTATTAAGAGAACATGGCCGAAGAAGAAGAAAACTCTTCAAGTTCAACAGGTTATGGGCCCAGGCGTGACACAACAGGAGGAAGATGGCAGAGGTTAGTGTTCAACGGAGACGAAAACAGTTACGAACTTTGGGAGGCAAAGTTTCTCGGCCACATGCGGATCATTGGTC